>NW_019154101.1:5130685-5294343 GCF_002288905.1 Enhydra lutris kenyoni
TCAAGATTTATTTGTCTAGTTAGACACACACACACACACACACACACACAAGTTGGGGAGGGGCAGAGGCAGTGAGAGAGAATCTCATGCAGATTCTGTGCTGAGCGTGGAGCCTTATGTGGGGCTCCATCCCATGACCCTGAAATCAAGACCTGAGCCGAAACCAAGAGTCAGATGTTTAACCGAGTGAGCCACCCGGGTGCCCCTCAGCTGGGAAGTTCTGGCTTTGTCTCTCATGAATGAAACCCCAGTTAGTCAGTGGCTGAAGCTGAAACAGTAGGAGCTGGAGCACTCGAGGGCTGCCTGAGCCTCTCCCTTTCTCCACATGGTCTCAGGTCTTCTCCCTAGGGCCCCTCCACTGGGGCTAGTTTGGGCTGCCTCATGGGGACCTCAGGGCGATCACCTGGATTATACGGCAGCTCAGGTCTCCAAAGGCAAGTGTCTCAAGAGAATCATGTCAAACCTGGGTCATCTTTTGTGACCCCACCTCAGAAGTCACAGAGCATCCCATCCACCATGGTTACAAGCCTGCCTGGAGTCAAGGGAGGGGAACACAGAACCTACCTCTCAACAGGAGGAGTGTCAAAGTCACATTAGAAGAAGAGCGTGTGGGGTGGGAGATCTATGGAAGCCATCTTTGGAAAATACAATCTATCATTCCAGTGCACAGTTGCCCAGATCAATTGCATGGCAAGGGAGCGAGCAGGCCTGGGTCTGAACCCTGGCTCCATCACCTGCTAGCTCTGTGACCTTGGGGAAGTCCCCTAAGCCCTTGTTCTCTTCCCCTCCCTCCTCCATAAAACCGAAATAGTAGTAACGTCCATCTTACAGGACAATGGAGAGGAGGCCAGTGAAAGGTTGGCCCAGAGAACGTTTGTTTTTTCTTCTTCCAGGTTATGAGAGAGCAGTGAGTACACCATCAATCCAAATCTTTCTTCCTGCCCATGAAACAGACTCAAATCTCAATAAAGACAAAAACTAAGACAAATAAGAGTGCAAATTCAGTGCCAGACAGTACAAGATGGGGCATGATAAATCGAGAGCTGCATGTAGCAGTAAACAAAACAAAGCCAGGGCCCCTGGCTGGCTTAGTAGTGAAAACATGCAACTCTTGATCTCAGCTCTTGATCTACATTGGGTGTAGAGAGCACTCAAATATAAGTAAAAACTTAAAAAAATCTTAAACAAACAAAGCCCTTGCCTTCAAGAAGTGAAGCTATCAGTCTATAAATATATGCTAAAAGATATGTATGTCAGGTGGAGAAAAGCGTTGTAAAGAAAAAGTAGGCTTGGGCACCTGGGTGGCTCAGTGGGTTAAGCCGCTGCCTTCGGCTCGGGTCATGGTCTCAGGGTCCTGGGATCGAGTCCCGCATCGGGTTCTCTACTCGGCAGAGATCCTGCTTCCCTCTCTCTCTCTCCGCCTGCCTCTCCGTCTACTTATGATCTCTCTCTGTCAAATAAATAAATAAAATCTTTTAAAAAAAAAAGAAAAAGAAAAAGAAAAAGTAGGCTGAAGGAAATAGATAGAGGTGAGGGAGGGATCATTATAGAGAGTGATGAGGGTGGGCCACTTTACTACAATGAAACTTGAAGAGAGACTGAATAAAAGAAGGGAGTGAGCTATGAAAAGATCTGGGTAAGAGCATTCCAGGCAGAGGAAACAGCTAGTGCAAAGGTCCTGAGGCAGGGGACATGCTTGATGTGTTCAATAATCAACACAGAGGTCAGTTTGGTTGGAGCAGAGTAAAGCAGGGAGAGAATAGGGGATAAAGCCAGATGGGATCTGCTGGAAGATTTGGAGCAGAGATGTGACATAATCTAACTTCCATCTTTTAAACACTTTTTATTTTCAAATAAATTTTGATTTATAATAAAGCTGCAAAGATAATAAAGAATGTACCATTCACCCAGATTCCCCTAGTGTTAACATCAGCCTAGTTGACATTCCCCGAGTTAACATTAACAAATGTGGTATGTTTGTCAAGCTGAAGAAGCCAACAATGGTACCTTAGTGTAAACTAAACTCCAGACTTTACTCAGACTTCACCTGGTTTCTCACTAATGATCTTTTTCTGTTTCAGATTTAAGATTTAGTGTACCACATTGCATTTTGCTGGCTTCTTATTTCATCAGGATCACCCTGGCTACTACACGATAATAAAAGGCCCACTAAGAAGCTTTTGCAGTAGGGCGCCTGGGTTGCTCAGCCAGTTAAGCATATGACTCTTGATTTCAGCTCAGGTCAGGATCGTGGGATTGTGGGATCGAGCCCCGTGTTGGGCTCTGTGCTCAGTGTGGAGTCTGCTTGTCCCTCTCCCTCTGCTCCTCCCCCTGTGCTCACTCTCGCTCTCTCTCACTCATAAATAAATCAACAAAATCTTGAAGAAGGAGGAGGAGGAGAAGGTGTAGAAGGTGTTGCAGTCGTCCAAGAAAGAGATTGGGTTTGGATCAGATGTCAGAGGTCAGATTGGGAAATGTGGTCAAGTTCTGCATGAACTTGAAGGCAGAGCCAACAGGAGTTGCAGGATGTGGGATATGAGAGCAAAAGGAGAGGGAAATACAATGCCAAGGACTTTAATCTCAAACACTGAATAGATGAAATAGCCATTTACTGATCTTGGTAGACTGACAGTAGGCTGAAAGTCATGAGTCTGCATTGGGACATGCTAAATTGGCGTTGCCTGTCAGGCAGTCCAAGGGGAGGTGTCAAGTAGGGAGTCAGATACACAAGTCTGGATTTCAAGGAGAAATCCTGGCCAGAAACATGAACTTGGGAAATAGGAACTCAGCTTCTAGCCAGGACTTTAGAATTCCATTAGGCTGGATGAGATCATGACCAGAGTGAGTGAAGGTAGAAAAGAGGTCTGAGGGTCGAGCCCTGAGGCCATGGAAGAAGTTGGAAGGACGAAGAAAAAGCAAAGCTGACGGACTGGAGGGGAAGCTGTTGAGGTAGGTGGAAAAGCCAGTGAGAGGGATCCTAGAAGTCCAGGTGACAGCTCTGTCAGACGCAGCTTTAGGGAACCCCCGAGATGAGGACTGAGAAGTCATGGCTGGATTTGACGATGGTGAGGGCATTGGTGAGAGTTATTCCAGTGGCTGGGTGGGGTGAGAGGTTTCAAGAGAAAATGAGAGAAGAGGTAAAGACGGTAAGTACAGACAAAAATTTTTGAGGCGTTTTCAGTAAAGGGGAGTAGAAAAATGTAGCTGGAAGAGAATATGTTTGAAAGAGGACATTTATTTTAAGATGGGAGAGAGGTTGCTGGAAATGATCCCATAGCAGACTGAGGATGCAGAAGAGATGGGAGGAACTGGGGAGCCCTGTAATTACACAGGGAGAAGGATGGGAACTAGTGCTCACGTGGAGGGGCTCACCTCGGTAAGAACGTAGGCAGTCCATCTATAGTAACAGGAGGGAGGGCAGAGTATATGGAAACAGCTGCATGTAGGCGATAGAAGCCCATGGAAGTTCTCTTCATACTGCTTCTATTTTCTCCATGAAGTTGGAAGCAAGACCACCAGCAGAGTGAGGAGAAAGGAGGAGTGGTTGGGGGTGAGAGTGGTTGGAGGAGAGAGAAGAAAGTAAAAACAGCTTTCGGGGAGTGTGAGAGAATGCACAAGACTGAGGAAATACAGGAGCATGGGAAGTTAACACAAAGGACCTTTGAGGGGGCATGGATTTAAGGGAGACCGGTCAGGCTGGAGACGTGTTTTTTCCCAGCCATGTTCAGCTCCTTGGGTGCAGGCTGGAGAAGGCACAGGGATGGGATTTTGCCAGATGAATTCGATGGGAGAGAGGGGCCAGGAAGTTCATGTGTGCAAGGGAGAGATGACAGTAATAAATCATGGAATCAGAGCTAGGTAAGGAGGGAAGGCTGGATGTGACAGAGAGAGGAAACAACCAAAAGAGGGTAGTGTCAGTTGGAGAAGAGACAGGGCCAGTGTATCCACAAAAGGCAACGTGCCTAAGGCTCAAGATATTTTTAGGGGCCCCAAAATGTGTTCTTAGAAATTACTTATTTATTTATTTGTCAGAGAGATTGAGAGAGGGAGAGTGAGAGTGAAAGAGGGAGGACCCGCAAGCAGAGGGACAAGCAGGCTCCCCCGTTGAGCAGGGAGCCCGATGCGGGACTCTATCCCAGGACCCCAGGATCATGACCTGAGCCGAAGGCAGACGCTTAACGACTGAGCCACCCAGGTGCCCCAAATTCCTGGTGATTCTTGATGATTCGGTGTCACGTAGGCAGTTCTTCCAATACGTCTGATAAGTTTGCTTGCAAAGGTGGCCGCTGCTCTTGACCCTCTCCCACATGACCCTTGATAGTGATTTTGCTGTTCCGCCCAGCAAGAAGTGGAGTCTGTTTCTGTAATCCCTTGAATCTGGGCTGGCCTCATGACTTGTTTGGACTAACAGAATGACATTGTGTGAGTCTCCAAAGTCTGAGCCTCAAGAGACCTTGCCGCTTGCCCCTTTGCCCTCTTAGAAAATTCATGATGTCGAGAAGTCTGGTCTGGCCTACTGGAAGACGAGAAGTCCCACGGAGAAGAGCTGACGTGCCCTGGCCAGCCACCACCAGTCACATGAGGTCATGTTACCCAGCCCCAGTCAAGCTTCCAGATGACAATAGCCACATGAATGAGCCTAGACGAGAGCAGCGAAAGGATCGCTTAGCAGAGCTTAGCCGGTATTACCAAACTACGAGCAGATGAATGCGGGGGAAGCCTGCTTCTCCCTCTCCCACTCCCTCTGTTTGTGTTTCCACTCTCGCTGTCTCTGCTTGTCAAATAAATAAATAAAATCTCTCTCTCTCTATATATATATAAAAGAAACACCAGGAATTTGATGCAAGTGGGAGTAAAGAGAGTGACAATAAGCCAGGTGCTAAAATCTTCAAAACATACGGGAGTAGGGAGTGATATAATGGGATGCCATCAACTCCCAGAGCTTCAAATATCTGTATTGTTTCATCAGTAAATGTCAATGAATTTCATTAAGGAAAAGGAACTGTTCATTTTTCACAACTTCTTTGACTCACTCATCAGTTTAGACTCTATCTTAAGAAAGGAACCTAAACCATGGAAAAAAACTACAGGCATGAAAGTCCGTGGCCCTCCTATTTATCTGGGAGCTGTATCCCCAGGGCTGGCACACAGCACTAGCATGTGTGTGCTCAGTAAATATTTGTTGAATGGATTTATAATGGCAAAACCAGAAACAACCTAAATAGCCAGAAACGAGGGCTAGGTTAAATAAAAACGGTGGTATAGGGTGCCTGGGTGGCTCAGTTGGGTAAGTGACTGCCTTTGGCTCAGGTCATGATCTTCACCCTGCTTCGGGCTCCCCCTGCTCTGCGGGGAGCCTGCTTCTCCTCCTCCCTCTGCCTGCCACTCCCTCTGCTTGTGCGCTCTCTCTGTCAAATAAATAAATTAATCTGTAAAAAATAAAATAAAAATAAAAATGATGGTATATTAATGGAATGTCATGTAGCCATAAAAAATGATATTTTGGAGGACCATCAATATATAACATACAGTTAAAAAAAATCAGGATGGGGTGCCTGGCTGTCTCAGTCGGTTGAGCCTCTGACTCTTGATCTCAGCCCAGGTTTTGATCTCAGGGTCGTGAATTCAAACCCTGCATTGGGCTCCATGCTGGGCCTGGACCCTAATTAAAAAAAAAAAAAAAAAAAAAAGCAGGATGCAACATAACCTAACAGGTACTGTATAAAAACACCTGGACAGGAAAAGAGTTCAAAACAACAACCGTAGCTTTATCATGCCAGGAGGATCATGAGTGAGTTTTTTCTTTTTATTTTATCCTAAACATTTTTTAATATTATTGAATTGTTTTTCTTTTTTAAAAATATTTTACTTATTTGAGAGAGAGAGAGAGAGAGAGAGAGAGAGAGAGCATGGGCAATGAGGCAGAGGAAGAGGAACAAGCAGACTCCCTGCTCACAGGGAGCCCCCAGGAACCTGACATCATGACCTGAGCATAAGGCAGACCGTTAACAAACTGAGCCACCCAGGTGCCCCTGAATTTCTTTTCTAATAATAAAAAAAAGTTGTATATATTTATTGTGAAAAAGGGGGAAATGTTGAAAACCTTGTTTCTGGCTATTTAGGTTGTTTCTGGTTTTTCTTTGTTCTTGTTTCCCTCCACACACACTTAACGTATTCTTAGCTCTTTGGACATCTTCAGACTCAAAAGGTGATTTTTAGGAGTCACATCATGTTTATGTATCATAATCTATTTGGCCTACAGTAATTTTGGACAGCATAGGTTAGTTTGCAATTTTTCCACCAAAAAAAGTTTATAATAATAATAATAATAAACTTGAATGATTAGAGCTACAGCATAACTCAAATTCATAAAGCTCTTCAGAAAAGAGGTGATCAGAGTTTTGGGGAAGTTGGCTAGAGAGATGGGGTGGGTGTAATGTAACTATTATGTCCAACAGAGGCTGCAAGAAAAATTAGTCTGCCCTTGCGTGTGTTGGTGATGTCTGTAGGCAGCTGTTCTGCACATGCTAGCGACCCCTCCTTCCAATCTTTTGAAATTAAAGATGGTGAACTCTTTTTCTTTTTAAGATTTTATTTATTTATTTGACAGACAGAGATCACAAGTAGGCAAAGAGGCAGGCGGGTTGGGGACGGGGTTCGGAAAGCAGGCTCCCCGCTGAGCAGAGAGATCGATGTGGGGCTCTATTCCAGGACCCTGAGATCATGACCTGAGCCAGAGGCAGAGGCTTAACCCATTGAGCCACCCAGGCGCCCCAAGATGGTGAACTCTTGATTGAAGGACCAGAATATGGGCAGTGGCATTCCTGCCCTCTGCCCTCTTGCCCTGCAAGAACAAAAAGTTGTTTCCTGCCCTTGTCTTGCACAGGTTATCTCTGAGCTATTAAGCTGGAGGAGTAGTCCTCCCCCCACTCCCCTCATATAATTCTCACAGTCTGAGCTCTGGATCACATCACATTATTTATTTTAAAAAATAAAATAAAAATAAAAATCACATCCGTTCTTGATCTCAGGCAAATTGTCAGCTCCCCCTGAGAGGAGTTGACAATTAGCCTGAGATCAAGAACGGATGTGATCCGGGTACAGAAGTGGGAATTTGGGAGGCACTTCTACAGAGTCAGGGGTGTTCCCAGTCCAGCGACATTTCCCAGTAGTGGTCGCAGAAAGGAATGAGGTGGAAAAGACAGTCTTGTCGGAGGAAGGTTGGGGGCGGGGGGTAGGCGGTGCGCCAGGCTGATCCTTAGCTGGCATGGGTCGATCCTGGAAAGCTGTGGATGGCAAGGGAGAAAGAAGAGGAGGGCGTGGAGGAGGAGAGTAGCACACAGAGGAAGCAGGTGATGTAGGATTTACAAACGGAGGAGGCGTGGGCTGGTGACAGGAGGCGGGCCTGGAGCCGCAAGGGTGCCCTGAGCGAGCAGGGGATATAAAAGAAGCGTGATGGGAAGCTGACCGGCGAGAGCAGAAGTGGGGCACAGGATGAGGGGCGCGGGTCAGGATAGCAGGGATGCAAGATGGGAGAATAACGGTTGTACACATTTGGTCGGCACTTGGCAGTCTGCTCCCTTTTAGATTCCCCTAATTTCCTCCTTTGGTTGAAGAAAGCGAGGTTCGGAGGGGTTAGGTGGGTGGGGGACCCGGGGCGCCCGGGGTCGCTGGGCTGCGGGGGAACCCGCGAGTGCGGGGACAAGGTGTGAGCGGTGCGTTGTCCGGGGTGGGGGGTGGGCGTCGGACGCGGGCGGGTTGGGGGCGGGCCGGCGGCAGCTCAGGGAGAAGGGGGAGGCGGGCTCCGCGGGCACACGCCGCCCCTGGCAGGCGGCCTGAGCGCGCGCGGGGAGCCGCTGCCGCCGCCGCTGCCGCCGCCGCTCGGGGTCGCTTTGAGACCCAGATTCCCGAGCGCTCCGCTCGCATGGCAGCCGCCTCGGCGCCCGTACCCGCGGCCCTCTAGGGGCGGCCCCGCGCCCGGGTCCTTCGGCGAAGCCCGTCGGATCCGGCCCCGCTCTGCGTCCCGGGGCGCGCTGCCTCCCAGCCCGAGGTGAGGACAGCGAGGGCTGGGCGCGCGGGGCTGGGGGCGCTCTGGGGATTCCAGGCCCCTGGCCGTGGCCGATCCGAGGAGACGGAGACGGGAAGGGAACGTGGGAGCATGTCCGGGTGGGGTGGGGTGGGGGGAGTCGAGGTAGGAGGCGGAGACTGCTCGCTGCCGGGAACCGGCCCCCGCGTCCCCTTCGTGGCCAAGGCCGCCTCTCGGCGCTGTCCCCATTCCCGCGGAGTCCTCTGTGCGGACTGCGTTCCTAGTCCTGGCCCCTCTAGCGCCTGAACCTCGCTCGGCGCTGCCCATCCTTCGCCTCCTTCCCACAGACCCCGCTCCGGGGCTCCTGTTCCAGTACCCTCGCCTGCTCAGTCTTCCCCGCCTCCGCCCTCCCGCTGCCCCCACCTCCTTCTGTCCGGACGCCCCTCTTCCCCCTCGGCTCCTGTCACTCGGAACCGGAATCCGTGCCACCATCTCCGGGTCCGGCCGCCTCCCAGCCTGTGCCATCCCACAGGTGTCCGCACGTCCGGCCGTCCATCCGTCCGTCCCTCCTGGGGCCGGCGCTGACCATGTCCAGCGGCTGCCGCTGTCTACATCTCGTGTGCCTGTTGTGCATCCTGGGGACACGCGTTCAGCCTGCCCGAGGTGAGCGTGCCCCCGGGCTCAGGTCGTGGCCCTGCCCGGCTGTCCTTCGCTAGCGCGTTGACCTCTGCCGGCCAGAGACGGCACTGCAGCCGCTCGACCCGCGGGGTTGACCAGACCCAAGCAGTCCCTTTGCAGCGCGGTGAGTCTCTGTTCTGCCGTAGCCCAGAGCCGAGCCCAGCCAATGACTGAGACCCCGTACCCTCCGATCCCCGCGTCTCAGGGAGCCGAACCCTGACCTGGGCTCACCCCTCCCGCGTCAATCTCTTGCAGCGGATGACTGCAGCTCCCACTGTGACCTGGCCCACGGCTGCTGTGCGCCTGACGGCTCCTGCAGGTACCTCTCTTGAGCACGTGCTCTCAAACCCTTTGCTCCCCATTTCCAGCAGGTCCACACCCACAACCAGGTCAAGCCCCAGGGCAGAGTATCTAGAGTCTTAAGACCCTGCTGTTCACATCCACCCCCCTTCGCCCCCCTGCCCTTCATGGCCACAGGACAGACAGGGCAGCTTCTCCTCAGCCCCCAGTTCCCCTCGGCTTTGCTTTTCTTTTGCTTCTTGCTTATGCCTCCCCACTCCCAACTCCTCTGCTCTCCCAAGGCTGATTCAGGAATTCCGAAACGTTCCTCCTCAAGATATCAGGAGAAAGACCTGAAGCTTGAGAGAGTTTGGAGGTTGGGGCCAAGAGGAAAGGGGGAGATAAAAATATAAAGAGAACGGGTTTAGCCTGGGAAAGAAAGACTGCGGGAGGGTTGCTGGGGAGACGCACTCACAGAAGAGGATCTTTCTTGATGAATTTGAGTAATTGACTCACTGGGGTGGCGGTTGGGCAAATTCTGAAGCAGGAGAAAAAGTGTGTCTGGAAAGGAGCGGACCAGGCAATGTGCAGGAGGGGCTGGCTGTGTTAGAGACACTCTGAAATAGTTCAGTTCTTTGTCCTGGAATTAGGATGGGAAGAGGGTCCTTATGACTTTTCAAGGTCACTCTTTTTAAGCTGGTTCTGAGCACCTCAGTCATGCCAGAAATGGTACTGAGGTTATTTACAAATGTCATTTTAATATCTTCCTCAACTCAAACCAACCCAAAGCAACCCATCACAGATGAGAGCACTGAGGCCCAGAAAGGTTAGACAGAGTGCAGATCGAGGCCTTGAATGCCAGTGTCTGATCGTCTGATAGCATGAGTATGTCCTATGACCTTGTACAACCCTATAGTTACCTGAGATAGGCCTGCTTTCCCTTAGGGATTTCAGAAGTCCTTCTGTTTTCTAGAAGCTCTGTTCTTGCCTCCTTCATTTCCTCCGATCCCCCTACCCAGAGCCCTGCCCCTGTGCTTCTCCCTATCAGGTGTGACCCAGGCTGGGAAGGGCTGCACTGTGAGCGCTGTGTGAGAATGCCTGGCTGCCAGCATGGTACCTGCCACCAGCCCTGGCAGTGCATCTGTCATCTGGGCTGGGCAGGCAAGTTCTGTGACAAAGGTAGGGGAGTAGAGAGGGTAACTGTTGGGCTGGGGACCCTGTGTGTCTTGGCAGAACATCCATCCATATTTATGGAGCACCTTCTGTGTCTGGCTTAAACCCTCAAACACATGGCATTTCATCATCGTAGACTTTATACCTGTTACCTAAATTGGTTCTCAACATAATCTTGTGAGGTAGGCCAGGCAGCTGCCAAAAACATACCCCTTTTGCAGATGAAGAAACTGAGACCTACAGGTGAGATACAACTTGCCTGATAATGGGAGGCTGACTGTCAGTGCCAGGGCTCGGGGCCTCCTGACTCCAATTCAGTGTTATGGTTCCCCTACTATAGCATTCATGCCCTGGGCGGGTCTGTAGTGCGAGTTGTGCCCACGAGCTGTGGGCAGGCTCTGGGCAGGTCTGGGAGCCAGGTGTGGGGAGCTCTCCCCAAGCCTTCCTGGTCTCCTCTGCAGATGAGCACATCTGTACCACGCAGAGCCCCTGTCAGAATGGAGGCCAATGTGTCTACGACGGGGGCGGCGAGTACCACTGTGTGTGCCCCCCAGGCTTCCATGGGCGTGACTGCGAGCGTAAGGCTGGACCCTGTGAGCAGGCAGGGTGAGTACTGGCCTGTGGGTGGGTGGGAGGGAGGTTACGGGAAAAGCTGGTGGCAGAAGAGTGAGGAAGCAGGAGTGTAGAGAGGGTGGGGGTGAAGAACTAGGTCTGAGGGTTCGAAGTCCCAGACGGGAGCCTCTGACAACAAAACCCCAGCCTGCCAAGGTATCCCTAGTTCAGGGTTTCTCAACTTTTTGGGTACCATTTGAACCATTTCTCCAACAACAAAGATCTGTAGGGGCTGGAGATGTACTTTATCAGTGTGTGACTGCTCTGGTTGGGAAGGTGGGTGTGGGGAGGCTGAGGACCTAGCTGGCATGTGGCTCCTAAAGATGTTCCCCACAGCAGCCTTCTGCCTCACTGTGAACGTGGCAACAAAGCTGGTAGGGCTGGACTTGTCCTCATTTCAGCCTCAGGCCTGAGAGCCTATGTGGAGAATAATAGCACACTTGCCTTTGAGCCTTGCCTTTGGGTGAGGCCCTGTGCTAACTGCTTGACTTGGATTATCTCATTTAACCCTCGCAATTTGGGAAGCTGGGAGACTATTCTTATTCTCATTTTTAAAACGAGGTGTTCAACGATCAGAGAGGGGGCTCAAGGTGACACAGCCAGAAAGGGGGTAGAAAGGCGGCAGTGGTCAAGATGCCGATCTGGGCTACCCTGAAGGTGCGAGCTGGCCTCATTAACCTCTTTGCTCCCACTGCAGCTCCCCATGCCAGAACGGCGGACAGTGCCAGGATGACCAGGGCTTTGCTCTCAACTTCACCTGCCGCTGTTTGGCGGGCTTCGTGGGTGCCCGCTGTGAGGTCAATGTTGACGACTGTCTGATGCGGCCTTGTGCCAATGGTGCCACCTGCCGAGATGGCATAAACCGCTTCTCCTGCCTCTGCCCTGAGGGCTTTGCTGGACGATTCTGCACCATCAACCTGGATGACTGTGCCAGCCGTCCATGCCAGAGAGGGGCCCGCTGTCGGGACCGTGTCCATGACTTTGACTGTCTCTGCCCCAGTGGGTATGGTGGCAAGACTTGTGAGCTCATCTTATCCGTTCCAGATCCTGCCACCACCACGGACATCCCCCCGGGGCCCACCTCTGCTGCAGTGATCCCTGCCACAGGGCCTGCCCCCCACAGCGTGGGGGCGGGTCTGCTGCGCATCTCAGTGAAGGAGGTAGTGCGGAGGCAAGAAGCAGGGCTAGGCCCGTCTAGCCTGGCGGCCATGGTGGTATTTGGGGCCCTCACTGCCGCCCTGGTCTTGTCCACTATGATGCTGACCCTGAGGGCCTGGCGCCAGGGTCTCTGCCCCCCAGAACCCTGTTGCTACCCTGCCCCCCACTACATCCCGGCGCGCCAGGACCAGGAATGTCAGGTTAGCATGCTGCCAGCAGGGCTCCCCCTGTCGCCTGATCTGCCCCCTGAGCCTAGAAAGACCACAGCACTGTGATGGAGGTGGGGGCTTTCCGGCCCCCGCCTTCACCTCCTCAGCTTCTCAGACTGGAGTAGGCCTTTTCTCGCCACCCCTCTCCTGAGGTACACACACGGAGGGACCTCAGCCTCACACTAGAAATATTATTTTTTTAATACATAGGATGTAAGATGGAAATTTTATCAAATAAAACTATGAAAGTGCACCTGCCTAGAGTCCCAGCTGTGAGAGGGCCAGAGCAGAGGCCTGGTTCTGAAGAAGCCTCAGGACTCTGCCCCACCCCCAGCCCCTTCCCTCCCCAAGAGAACATGGATTCCAAAGAAGAACCCAGGGTGCCCTCTTCCCCTTTGGGAAGTGAGGGAGAGGTAGAGCCACCAAGGAGACTGTAAACAAACAGCCAGCACCCCTGCACCTGGTCAGGAGTGGCTAACACAGAGGGGAGACCCTGTAGGACGGGGGGTCAGGCTCAGGACCCTCCGCGAGAGGAGTGGGATCCCTGCTGGCTGCTCTGTAGCAGCTGCTGGAACAGTGAGTGGGGCTGGCTGCGGAGGGCAGCGGGGGAGTCCAGCTCCACAACCCTCCCTGCTTGTAGCACCAGCACCCGGTCAGAGTTCAGGATCGTGTTGAGCCTGTGTGAGAGAAGGTGGTCAGTGCAGCGGATGGAGGACAAGGCCCTAAAGAAGAAAGCTGACCTGTTCTTCCCTCTTCTTCTCCCACTGGACAACACAAGGCTGCCCCCCAGGCTTTAGCCCCTGGCTCTGTGCTAGGGGAAGACTGCAGATACACTTGGACCTGGACAATGAGGAGCTGAGATTCATCGGGGGGGGGGGGTTGGAATCCCTCGCACCCTGACCCCTGGGGGTCTCTGAAAGGAAGGGAGGCTCTGGGTTCAAGTCACCGTAGTCCCTGATTAGATTCTCCCTCTGGACACTTGCATACCTGTGGGCAATGGTCAGCACTGTCTTGTTGGCAAAACGTTTGCAGATGGTCTGCTGGAGCAGTTGGTCTGTCTTCTGGTCCACGCTTGCCGTGGCCTCATCAATACACAGGATCTGGAACATGTACAGAAGGTTGGGGAGGGGAGGGAGGAAGAGGATTAGCCTTGACTCCTACGCAAGCACCAGTCCCCACCTCCTGGCCCAGCCCAGCCAGCCTACAACACCTCACCTCTAACTCTGAAAGGAAAACTAACTTAGTCCCCGAAACCTCTCCCCAATCCACTTCTTCATCCTGGCTGTCCCCGGCCTACTTCCTCGCCCTCTTGAATGTCTTTTCCTATTGCCTTACCTTGGCATCCGTGAGGAGAGCCCTGGCCAGACACAGTAGCTGCCTCTGCCCCAGGGATAAGCTCCGGCCCCCCTCACCCAGCTCACCATCCAGACCACCTGCAAGGCACAGCAGCCTCAAGCCCACATCCCAGGACTCTCCCCGGTCCCTCCCTGCTCCCTCCTCCACCCTGCCGTGTAGGACCTCGTACTCACCCATGGACATAATCATGTCACTCAGGTGACACTGCTCCAGGGCCTGCCACAGAGCCCTGTCCTCATGCAGGCCCCGGGGATCCAGGTTTTCCCGAACAGTCCCACTGAACAGAAAGGGTTCCTGGGGGATGACAGCCAGCTGGGATCTAGGGGGTAAGGAGGGGACAGGACATGGGGTCTACACTGAAGATGTGGCCACTTCTGTTCCTAGCACAGGTTTTTAGCAGGCATTTCCAGGAAAGCTTGAGGGTAAGATCTGAGCAGACCCTGCCCCCCGCTCCCAGTTGGTCAGCCATGTATCTAGAACTGTGCCAGTGCTACAAGGAATATCAAAGACACCAAAGGCCTTGACTCTATCCTTAAAGAGCTTATATCTCACTGAGGTACAAAACACAGAGAACAGGAGTGGGCTAAACTGTAGGGGCCTGACTCCAGCAGCTGCTGGGGCAGCAGTGACAAGAAATGACCAGAGCATGAAAGGGGAGGGGACACTTCATGGTCGGAGGCAGGCCTGGAATTGGGTCCTGAGGAACTATATGGTTGGGCTATAAGATAAGGCCACCACAGGTGAGAAAAGGCAGGAAGGGCAGGGCTGGACCTTGGAATCAGACATGGGCTTTAGGACAGAACTGCCCCATCTCGTGCATGTCATGGGACTCAGCAAAAATGATACAGGATAAACCTGGAGGTGGAGGTAGGGAGACGGCTAGGCCCAGAAGAAGCCACCTGTGGCCAGGGACAACGGGCCCAGGTCCCGAGCTGTCCCGAGCTGTCCCAAGCACTGCCTGTAGAGCCTCAGGGCTGAGGGCATCAGTAGGGGGGTGCCGCCCCTGGAAGGCTCTGGTTCAGGAGCCAGTGACTGGTGGTCTTGAGCAGAAGTATAAGGCAAAGCTGGAAAGGTAGGCCTGGGTCAGACTGTAACCTTGAGACTGCAGTTATGAGTCTGGCCCCAGGCGCTAGTGGCTCGCTGTCCTCACCTGCTTGTCCTCCATCCTGCCCCGCCTTGGCCCCGGCCGCCCTGAGTTGATATAAAGCCTTCCTAGCTGGACCTTCCTCCAAGGCCAGTAGTCTGGTTCCCCTCGTCTCCCTCCCCCAGACCTGAGTTCAGTCAGCTCCAGCTGGCTGGTGTCCACACCGTCCAGCAGCACTCGCCCCGAACTGGGTTCCAGCAGCCGGAAGAGCACCAACAACAGGGAAGACTTGCCAGAGCCTGTGCGGCCCACGATGCCCAACTTCTCTCCAGGCTGCACGCGGAAGGTCACCCCATCTAAGGCATTTGGCAGTCCCGGCCGGTACACCAGCACCACATCCTGGAACTCCACACTCCCCTGGGTCAGCCAGCCGAGTCCCAGCTGGTGTGGTCCATGATGAGAGAGAGAGAGAGAGAGAGGGATACGGGTAAGGCGGAAGACGTGAGGATGGGGAAGGGTGATGGGGAATGGAAAAAGGGGAGAATAAGGAGAAAGGGTTGGCACAAGCGGAAAGGGCATGTGCCGCAGAGGTGAGGCCCTCTCAGTGGACACGAAGACGAGGGACACCGTGAAGAGTGTGGGATCACTTGGTGACATGAGAAGAGATAAGTGAGAAAAATAGTGAGGAGCAAAAGGACAGGAACTAGGGGAGGCAGGATGGTCAGGAGGGTCCCCTGGGGTTCTGGGGCCCAGGTGCAGGGTGGGAGTACAGGCCTACCCGCGGCAGCTGGCCCTGGGGCTCTTGGGGCAGGTCGCAGGAGTATTCCTCCAGCCGCTCAACGCTCACCAGCATGGTTTCTGTCTGCGTGAAGCTGCTCACCAGGCCCGAGAGCAGGCCCGTCAGGGACAGGGCGTAAGACAGTGACAGGCCCACCAGTCCTAGTGGAGATGAGCACAAGCTGCTAGGGGATGCCTGGCCACTGGGATGCATGTGGGAGCAGGGATGGGGTGGAACAGGAGAATTCCAAGCTATGGACCATGGGCATGTAAAGGAAGGCAGCAGAGAAGCAGGAAGATGTCTGGACACCGACGGGGACCCCCAGGAGATGAGCCACAAGGGAGGGCCATGGGCCTAGAGAAGCTTCCGGGGAAAGTCACGGAAGATGGGCGGGGCAGAGTGTGAGGATGGGGTGGAGCAGGGAAGGGGTGAAGATCCAAAGACTTGTTTGAGTCCCAGACCCCCATACATGGCAAGTCTCTCCCTGGGACTCAGTTTCCTCAACCCTAAAATGGGGGGGGATGATCATCACAACCCATCTTCACAGGACCCCTGGGTGAGAGGTGAAATGCTGGGGGGACAATGCAGGGAAAGGTCGGGGCGGGGGGGAGCCGACATGCTTCTGAGGTGAGAGTGAGGCCCCCGGGGTGTCACCTGGGTCGGCGAGGCCCCGCTGGTGCTGCACCAGGGCAATGGCTGCAATGGCGCTGACCACTGCGGCCCCCATGAGCTGCAGCCGGATGTCCAGCCACTGTGTTGCAGCGCCCGCGGCGAACTGGCACCTCTGGTTCAGCTCCAGGAGCCTCTGGTTCTCCTCCTCAAACCTGGGAGGGGCCAGGAGAGGAATGAGGCGGCGGCATTGTTACATGGACCCACGCACAGACCCACGCAGGCCCCCTCCCGCAGAGCTCGGCTTTCCTGGAGCTGAGGAACACAGCTGTGGGGGGCCCACAGGGTACAGAGGGTCCGTGTTCTGCCGGCCTCCCCCATCCAGTCTTCTGTTTCCTTACCCTATGCCCAGGGCACTTGCTGGCCCCACCCCGCCCTTCTTGGAGACCTGGGCCTGCCCTTCCTCTTGGGGTCATCTTGTCCCCTCCCCCAGACCTCACATACCTGCAGGTGGCCCCCGCGGCCCGGAGCACAGGGAGGCCGGCCAGGGTGTCAGCCAGGTGGGCATAGAGGGGCGACAGGGTGAGGCTGCTGAGGCGCCGCAGCTCCCGCGAGGAGGCCCTGTAGCGGCGCTGCACACGGTCATAGAGGATGCTCAGCAGCGGCAGCAGCAGCAGCAGCCAGGGCAGCCCAGCACCCAGCACTGCCAGGAGGCCCAGCAGGCCAGCGGCGTTGGCCAGCAAGATGTTGAGCATGAAAGGCAGGCTGTCGTCGGCACAGGCCACGTCCGATGAGAAGCGGTTGAGGATGCGGCCCGTGGGTGTGGAGTCGAAGAAGGTCACTGGCGCCTGCGAGAGAAGGTGGGGGTGGGCCAGGGCCGGGCCTGGGGATGGCCCTAGGGAGAGAAGCCCAAAGTGGAGACTCGGAAAGGAGGAAGGTGGCAGAGAGGAGGGGATGGGGGGGGATGCTCCGAGGGAGGCTATCCCAGGGTGGCAGAGACGGAGATGCTGCCATCCCTCTGGTCTGTGGTGACCCCGAGAGGCCATGCTGGTCATTCCTCTACCTCCATGCTGAACAGGCCCTACTCCTCTTTCCAGGGCAGGGGGCCCATCTCTCTCCAGAAGAAGGGGACTTGAGGCCAGCGAGTGAGGGTTAGTGAGAGGCCGGGGGGATCATCCCCATGGCCCGGGGCCAAACAGCAGCCTCAGTTAGTGTGATCTCATGGCTTAGCATGCAGGCTTGGGACTCAGACTCCCCCTCGAATTCCAGCCCTGCCCCTTACTGGATAGGACACCCCAGGCAGGGAGCTTCATCTCTTAAAGGCCCCTGTTCCTCAGCTCAAAAACAGGGATAACACAACGGTGGCTCCCAGGGCTGTTGGCAGGATTGAAAGCCACATAGACAACACAGGTACTTAGCACAGTCTGCCTGGCACAGAGTTCAGGGCTCAGCAGCCACCAGCTGTTTAGACTGCTACTGGGAGCGCCCGGCTCAAAGACAGCACGTCCCTTTCCTCACCTTTTCCAGCTCCCAGCTCTCTGCCTATACTTTGGGAACAATCCTCTTAGGGCAGGGGACTTGGGAAAAAAACTTTTGGAAGCACCTCTTAATGCCAATGTATAAGAAATGAATTCCTTCACGGGCTGAAGAGGCCCTGGTCCTGGAGGAGAGGCAGAATGGTGGGCGGCTGCTCCCTGACAGGCAACAGGAAAGTGCCCAGCCTGGGTATCCACAGAACTAGCATTCCCCAGGTCACTTACACTCTCAGACCCTCAGTTTTCTTATCTGTAAAATGGGGATAACAGTACCTACCTCAAGGGGTTATCATGAGACCCTGATAAGATAATGGACAAGAGGGGCCTCTGGCCGGCTCAGTCGTTAGAATGCAACTAAGACTCTTGATCTTAGGGTTGTGAGTTCGAGCACCACACTGGGTGTAGAGATTGCTTAAAAAGTAAAAATTTTTTTAAAAAAAGGATAACGGGCAAGAAAAGGCTTTATAATAATAATAATGACATCATTAATAATAATTGCTAATTGAGTATTTAGTATGTGCCTGGCACTATCTTAAGCACTTTCCAGGACCTAATTAATTTAATCCTCATAATATTGTAAGAAATGGAATGCCATTTATAAAAACACTGGCACACAAAACAGGCGTTTTACAACACAACACAACACAACACAACACAACACAAAGATAGATACTAAACATACTTAGAATGGTTGCCTATAAGGAAAGGAGGGAAAAGGGAAATAAGGTACGTAGATAGAAGGGAATGGATAAATAAATAAAATGAAAAGGGATCTTGAATGATCTAATGGATGTCCCATGTCCCATGAATAAGAGGTGAGTAATTCAGGCCTCTGCACTTGACATCCAAATGGAAGTGACTCTGAGCAAGCATCTCTTCTCCCCATTTTACAGATGAGAAAGCTACAGGCCAAAGGAGCTGGGTGTGAACCCAGGCAGCTGCTCTGCGCTCGGCCTCTCCAGGTCTCCAGTTGCCAAGTGCTGCACCTGCCTGTGAGGGCTGTCTTGTCCTGAGAACTAGATGGTAGGACGGGGTCCCCACTGGAGCTCCCCCATGCCATCCCCCCAAACCATCCTCTCACCAGCAGGACCCGATGCAGCAGGCGGCGATGCAGGGTGGCGGCTGCTTGGAGGGTGCCTGCTGCGAAGAGCACTGCCCGGAGGAGGGTGCAGAGGGAGTTGATACCAGCGATGGTCGCATAGACGGTGAGGTAGAAACGGACATCTGAGGAGCCATTGGGGGCGGCTTTCGGCAGTGGGAACACTGAGGTGCTGGGGAGTGAGGAAGGGCTGTGGGTAACCAAAAGTAGGGCCCATGGGGGTCCCCTCCCCCACACCGGCTCTCCCCACTAGAAGACATACCCCTGGAATACCTGCCCCCATTTCTCAATCCCTGCCTGGCAACCCCTCTGAGAACACCAGGCCTGTTCTAGCCCAGCCACTCACTAGAGGCTTCCGGGAGAGAAGAGGAGAAGCTGGGCAGAGAGGAGCCCTGTGGATCCCGGGCTGGTGGGGCCTGACGCCTCCTGGGAGCTATTCTTGTCAGCCTTCAGCTGGGAGATCCAGTGGGAGAGCCACCAGTCAGCAGCGTTCCTTGTGGCTGGGTGGGGATGGGGAGGGGAAAACTGTGAGAGAGACTACTCATCCCTTTGTTCCATCCAAACATCCCCTTATTCTGCCCTGGACTCTGGCTTCCAGTCTTCTTCACCTGCCCCGGCCCTCCCTACTTTGTCACTCTCCCATGTCTTCCCATGCCCTGGGTGTGCACTTCTTTTCTGGGCCCATCACTCTTTAACTTTGAGGAGTACATGATCTGAAATCTGTAGAGTGGGAGCTAGCTGTGGGAGCTGACTGCAAGATGGTCACAGAGGACACCCCTGGGACTCTCTCAGAAGGGGGGCCCTGCCTCTTGTCCCAGCTGCTGCCCGTGCCCTGGGAGGCTCAGGGCTCTGTAGCCATTAGTACAAGGTGGTGGCTGTGATGGGGACCTAGGGCTGCGGTGGGATGAGGGGCTCTGGGGTTCATCTTACCTTGCATGAGGAGCAATGAGAGGAGGATGGCTAGGGCCAGGCCCCGGCCCACAGCCCTCCAGTATGCTTGGTACACGTGCAAGGCCACGGCGCCCTCCTTCTTGCTTTCCTCCTGCAGCAGGCGACCACATGTGTTCTCTTCCCCTTCCAGACCCTCCTTTGTTTTCTCCAAGTTCCCAACTGACTGCCCTGTGGCTGTGAGGAGGGGAGGAGAGGGGCAGAGTGTGGATTAAGTGTGTGGGATGACAGTTAAACCTCAGGGTTTCAGATGGGCCGGGGAGATTTGGGGACAACGTATCCCTCCAATGTGGTGGAGGAAAGGGCAAGCACTTTCCTCAGCCCTGAGCCATACCTGAATCAGCCTCTTGTCCATCCTCAGCCCAGGTTTTGGTGACAGCCTGGACCAATGGCAAGATCTCAGAGGGAGGTCCTGGAAGGGAGCAGGGAGATCACTGCGGGGGCTGTCCTGGGGATACACTATATAGTCTGCCTTTCTCAGTGAGTGTGCCAATCCACCTTCCATTCTCTTTGGACCCCTTCCCTGACCCTCCCTAGCAGGACCCTGCTCCGGGCCTCCAGACTCTGAGCAGGACCCTTAAGCCCATCTCTCCATGTTTGCAGTCCAAACAGCTCAGACAGAACACGTTCACCCCTATAAGGAGAATCATGGCCACCCAGGAGCACTCTGTCCAGAGTCCCCTCTCCTTACTGCAGAGCTTTCTTCTCAGGCCTCACATTTCTAATGCTCTGCTGAAGCCTCATTCCTTCTGTTTCTTTCCCAGCAAACTCGCAGACAATCATGTCCCTCTGGATAATAATCCATCAGAGGTGGGCTTCTTATTTATTTTTGTTTGTATTTTTAATAAAAAGACTGTTCAAAACCTGACTGCTGTCTCTTCTTTAAGGACATCAGTGTTCCCAAAGCACCCAGTCAGTCACACAGCCCAAGTCCCAGATCCCCTGGCATTTCACCAGTGTGCTCCTTTCTCTCCTCTCTGTGGCTTCACACCTGCTCCATGAAGGGAGGATAGGGTCTCCCGTGAGACAGAAGAATGCCAGGGCCCAGGCCACACGTGGAGGGGGTGGCAGAGTCTACATCTGACAGTTCATGTGTCCCTCTTCCCCTTTTACACCTGGGCAGACCCCCTCCCCTGCCCGGCAGCCCACGTTACCAGCCCGGACAAGGCGCCCGGCCTCCAGCAGCAGCACCACGTTGGCCTTCTCCAGGTACTCGATCCGGTGGGTGCAGAGCAGCCTGGTGGTGTGGCTCAGCACTCCCAGGATGCATCTGTGCAGCAGGTGGTTGGCCACGTCTGCGTCCACAGCAGCCAGAGGGTCATCGAGGAGATAGAGCTCCTTTTCCTAGGAAGAGGTGGGGACACCACGGGCACCAAGTCCCAGTTCCACTCGTCAGAACCCAGACGTCTCCTAGGACACGATCTTGAGGCAGAGAAGATAGCTGAGAGGGACTCTGGGGGCTACCCCTAGAGTATTAGGGAAGCAAATGAGACTTAAAGGTGAACTTCCCTCTAGTCAAGCAAGACCAGGGCTCCAGCTTTGCTGGGTCCCAGCATTTCAAGTCATATTGTATTTTTGAAAGGGTCTTTAATTCTGCCTTCAGTCTGCAAAAGGGAGATGGGATGGCCAAGGGACCAACACTTCATGACTGTGAAGAGGAGGTGGGGGGGGAGGAGAAAGAAACCAGATGCTGATGAAAATATCCCCATTCCCCGACTCGCTCCAAGGCTGCAGACTCTCCCATTTTTAATTTACCTGGTAGATAGCACGAGCAAGGGCAATCCGGGCCCGCTGTCCCCCGCTGAGGGTCACACCCCTCTCCCCGACCTCTGTCTGGTCACCAGCAGGCAGGATCTGGTAGGACAGGGCCCCCAGCATTGGCCAAAGGACTCCCCAATACCTTCTACTTCCTCCCTTTGCAGGGATGAGGTGGAGGGGTTCAAGAGATCGAGGGAGATTGAGGAGAGTGGACTTGAATTTGGGGTAAGCAAGCCACAGGGGATCATCTGTAATTCCGACCATCTGATCCCCATGATGACCTTATGAAGCTGATATGATTTCTCTTTCACATATGAGACCAAAGTTCCAAGGGGCTACCTTGGTCCAGGTTGTTCCACAGCTAGTAAGCTAGGAGGACGTGAATCAAGATTCTTCACCACCCTGTCACACCCACTGCCCTGCCTTTCTAAAGGCTGGGATGAGGATGGGAAAATCCAATGTGAAAGCTGTGATAGGTCTTTACACAAGGAGGGTACCCCAAGCCTTCGTGTGGCCTCAGGAGTGGTCTCCTTAGCTCAGGGGGACCCATGCCAGTGGAAGCACCTCTGGTCTACCAGATAGTGAGTCCCTCTGAGGGAAAATCTCGGTAATTCACCTCTTTTCTTAATGCCTAGAGCCATTCCCAGTACCTGACAGGCATTTGAGAAATGCTTGCTGTAGAAACAAATGATACATGGGCACAGGGTACCCCCTAGTCAAAGTAAAGGTCCTCTTTTCCAGGGAAGTCCCACATTTACTTGGACAGGGCAGTGGTGGGGACAGTCCTGCAGGGGACATGGGGATTGAGTGGGGAAACCATAGGTGAGATCTGGAATCTCATCCCCCTAAATTTAGTACTCTGGTTGCAGGAGATCTAATGGACTTGCGGAGAGCAACCTTGACTCTCTGAAGCCTCCCCAGTGAGAGGTGGGGGAAAGCCTCTTGAATCAGAACCACTGGCCCAACCTACACAGGGCTAAATCCTATGAGGGGACCCTAGTCTAGAGGTCTTGGAGTTCCCCTCGCTGCTGTGTGGAACACCCCATCACTGCCATCCCTCTGGGTCCGCCTCAGAAGGGGGAACC
Source organism: Enhydra lutris kenyoni (assembly GCF_002288905.1). Lineage (NCBI taxonomy): Eukaryota > Metazoa > Chordata > Mammalia > Carnivora > Mustelidae > Enhydra > Enhydra lutris. Next base: position 5,153,073 of record NW_019154101.1, read on the forward strand.
ACATGCTGGACACTCTGGGAGGGCTGAACCTGACAACAGCCAGTCTTAGGTTGACGGTGCCTGAGTAGAGGCAACCACTTCCCAGAGAAGTGAGTCTCTGACTTGAGGTGTCGGGGACACGGGAAAGCAGGCAGCCAGAAGGTCTCAGGGCCGGGGACTCACACGGAGGTCATCACCGAGGGCGCAGGCTTCGAGCACTTCCTTGTATAGCTGGGCATCAAATGTCTTCCCAAAGAGAATGTTGTCTCGGATGGTGGCAAACTGGATCCAGGGTTCCTGGGTGGCCAGGCCAAAGCCTTTGGACAGCCCCCACACTGCCACCCGCCCACTCAGCCTGCGGAGAGCCAGGCCGGCAGCATTGGGGGGAGGGCAGCTCCTGACTGGTCCCTCCATAACCAGCCCCCGGCCTCCCAGAAGCCTCTCCAGACTGTCTTCTATGTCAGGTCCCCTTTCATGTCACATGGGTCTCTGGATTGGCAGCCCCTGGGGTTGAGGGGCCCTAATGAGACTGGAGGCTCATTCTGGACGAGGAAGGGAAGAAACTGCTCTTTGGCTACAGCCAAGCGGCTGTCAGATCTGGATGTGCTCAGAAGCTCAGAGGAGAGCATGGTCACCACCCTGCACTCACTCATCCTCGCAATGAAGTAAGGCCCTCCTTCATTCCTCTGCTCCTCCCTGAATCCCTCCCTGCGTAACTACATTTTCCAAAAAAGGAGCTTTTGCGGGATGTTTCCATTTATTTCTTTACTATTATAGCACTCACAGAACTCTGGTGTGAGGATTATGAAAATTCCATCTTGACTGACTTCCCCTTTCCAGACTGAAAACTCTCCCAAGACAGGGACAAGGTCTTGTTCATCTCTGACCCTTGGCATCCCTGGATCCTAAAAAGGCGTCTGCCACATGGCAGGGGCTAGGCAAGTGTTTGCTGAAGGTCAAAGCGGAGGACAGGGGGGCCCTAGAGGTTACTCACCTGTGGAGCTCCCCAGCAATGGCGGCGAGCAGCGAGCTCTTCCCACAGCCCACCTTCCCCACGATGCCCACCAACGCACCCTGCAAGGAAGCCAGATGGTAAGCATCAGGTCTCCCTCCTGAGGCCCTGGGCTGCCAACCCTTCCACAGAAGCTTCTCTCTAGGCGCCAGTTAGTCTGTAAGGAAAGAATTCTCCAGCCCGCAGGCTGGGCTGTATCTCACTCAGTACACCATGCAGGACTGAGAGAAGTACAGTGCTTTTCTAGAAACAGGTGGGGTTCTCAGAAGCTCTGACTGTGATGCCCCCAGTCTGTCAGCCAGGACCGACCCATCTCTGAGGGGGCACCAGAGCAAGCTGAGACCCTCTCCTGGGAATTCTCCCTCTCTCTGGTGGTAGTGCGTATGTGGGAAGGCTCTCTGCAGTCTCTGCTTCTGTTCAGTGAAGAGCGGGTCCACAAAAGAGAAGCATGAGGCAGATACAGAGGAAAGCAGACAGAAGGAGAGCTCTACGAGTCGAGTCCCGGTTCTGGGCTGCTGCTGAGATCCAGCTGCATGCCTGCCTTTGGATTCTGCAATTCATCTCTATAGCCTTCTTATAAATTCTTGTTTGCTTAAGCTAGCTTCAGTGGGTTTCTATTACTTCGATCCAAAAAAGCCCCAACTAACAACATTAGTAAAATTCCTTTGAAAAATTCCAGCCTTGTCTTGCCTGAACGAAGAAGAAAAACAAAATATACAGCCCATGCCAGAAATGTGAGCCAAATGTGGTAGAGTCTGGAGAACGCTGGGTTGAGCTGTGGGGCAAAGGGTTGGACAGGGGTCAGGGGAGAGGGAAAACTCAGGCCTGGGGAAATCGGGATTCACTGTCCTGCCAGGAATATTCTTTCAAGTGCTTCTTTGTCGATGTATGCGGTGGCGGTGGCGGTGGCGGTGGCGTGAGTCACAGGGTGTGATCCCTTTCTAGCAGGCTAAACAGAGGATTAGCTACCCTATTTGCAAAATCCTTCTCAGAAGAGGCTGCTGGGCCTTTCCCCTGGTCCCCAGCCTGAGGCAGATGCTGAATAAGCTCTGGGGTCTCTTCTGAACTTTGTGGCCTCAGGACAATGGAGAGCCACAATTGTTGGCTAGGACGAGGTGGATATACAGCTGTCTAAAGACTGGGGAGAGAGCAAACAACTCTGAGAGTACTGTGCTGAGTGGGATGAGGTCCAGAGAGGAGTGTAGAACCTGCTCACCAGAGCCCCTCCAGTCTTCCCCTTGGTACCTCGTCGAGATGCAGGCCGTCTAGCTATGACGGGCTCCAGGCGTGTTTACCTGTCACTGAGTCTGCCATTCCCATTCACCTGGGGACTCCCTAGTGTGGTCTAACCAACAAACCTTCTTCACTTCAAGGTGACTGATGAAGGTCTCCTGACTGCTTCCAACTGGGTCCCAGGAGAACAGGGCTTCATGCAGCTCCAACACTGTAGATGGCTCTGTGGGGGGATCTGAAGAGGGAAAAAGGCACTCAACATGGGTTTCTAAGGCACAATCTTGCTACTTGGGGAGTGTGTTGTTGTCTCGCCTGTCCCGTATCTACCGGCCCAGGGCTAATTTAGCCTTCATCCTGGTCTGAGGACTCTCCCCCACATGCTCTGCCTGGATTCTGCTGCCTTTGGCTCTTCTTGCTGGCACCTGTGTACAGCTCCCTAGGGGCTACAATCCCCTCCTCACCCTGTGCCAGGCTCTCCCTCTAGCTTCCCATTACCTGGGCTATAGTAGGCTTGGGGGTTGTGGCTGGGAAGGTCAAGGAAACGCTGGATCCGGTCCAAGGACACTTTGGCCTCCAGGAGGCCATTAATCACCCAGGGGAAGTTGTTGAGGGGAAGAATGAGCATGCGCACCAGTGCCAAGGCCGTGAACACCTAAGTAGAGCAGAAAGGGGATGAAGCATCACCTGAAGCTCAGGGGCCATCTGAAGGCCTGCGGGTGAAGGTCCTGGGGTCAGGGGCGTGGAGGGAAGAATAGGGCAGCAGCAGAACTTAGGGGTTGGCAGGAAACTCCTTGGGTTAGCGATGGCAAAGGTCTAGGAAGACCCTAGAAATTTTAGATGTTCCTCCAGAGATCCGGTTCCCGCTCAACCAGCACACAGTCCTGGCGCATTCTGAGACTTTGTAAGTACAAACATCGTCTGGCCCTGGCTAGAGTTGGCACTGGATCATGGATTTTTTTTTTCCCCCAAAGGTCATTGAAATGAGGATATGGAGACCTAACATGGAGCCTGGGGCTAAAGTTGAAGAGGAAGGGAGAGGAAAAAAAGAATTCCTTCACAGAGGAAAGGGTTGTATATCTGAGGCCCCAGAAATTTCAGAGAATTCCCCCTGGGTTGGGAAAGGTTGAGGCAGCCAGAGAACCTCCTTCCCAGCAGCCCCAAGGGCCTGAGGCCACCTCATGACTCCACTGCGGTCTCCTTGCTGCCGCTTCTCCCCACACTTTCCTACAGCCGTCCCCTCCTCCCCTGGCCCTCACCTTGGTGGCTGTGAGCTGGTGCCCCAGGAGGACATAGGTGATGAAGATGACGATGGAGATGACAACTGGCAGGGCTGCCCACAGGTACACACAGGCTGCATCCAGGTATTTGATGACCCAGAGTCGCCCCAGTTCGCGAGCTCGGCAGGCCTCTACTCGGGCCCCCAGCGCCTGCTCCCACCCGAAGAACTTGATGACGCGAATGCCACTCAGCAGCTCTGTTATGAGCTAGGGATGGAGACAAGAGGGCAGTGTGAAGTGGAGACCCTGCTACTATGTGTCCCTTCTCCTCTGCCCAGGAGCTCCTGGTAGAGGAAGCCAAGTACCCTGAGCTCCCAGATATTCTGTACTTTCCTAGCCCCCTCCCTTCCTCATCTCAGCCCTTTCTGGAAATCCTGCCCTCAAATCCCTTTCAGCCCTGAGTTTCTTCTCCTTCCAGTCTTTTACTTCTCCTCCACGTGTCTCCAGAGCAGGGACCAAGTCGGAGCTGGAATCCCCCTACCTTCCTAGAGGAAGAAGTGGTAGAAAGTACAGGAGGGTTACCACATCAGGGTAAAAGCACTCCTTCCATGAGATGAGGGACTAAGGACTCTTTCCCAAAGCCAGAAGCAGAGGGCTTTGGGAGCTAGTTGCCAGTCTGGCCCATGGCTTGGGTGGGACAGGAATTCTTCCTGTAGGAACATACAGGTGTAGGAAGCCCCTACCACAGCCCAGGGTCAGACAGGCTGATGAGTTCAGCAAGATGGGTAAGGGCTAGAGAAACTTTCTGGATTCCCACATTCACACATCCCTGCAAGCCAGGAAAATACTGGAAGCCTAGTCTGTAGCTATCAAGGGTAGGGGAAAAGGGCCTGGACTTTAACCAACTCTGAGGGACCTCCTCTCTGTTAGCACTCTGAGTTATTCCCACAAGAGGCTGACAACTATGCTGTATGGACTGCCAGGCCTGCCATCCCCCAGTCACTGCAGAACCCAGACTGATTCAGCCAGACCCTCAACACCTAAAGCTGGCCCAGGCAGAAGACTGACCTACTCCCTTCCCCACAGCCCACCCCTTGGAGGTAGCCAGGGTTCTTGGAGGCCTCTCCACATGTGGCTATGAGATGGGCTCTACCCTAGATGAAGAGATAGAAGACTGAGGTCCAGACGCTGATACTAAAAGCCCATTTGGTCCCAGACAGGCTATTTCCTACCTCTCAGGGCTGCTGCTTAGGGCTGTATGAGCTAATGCTACAATATTACTAACAAGCCATGCATATTTAGTGCTTACTTTGTGACTGGGCCCATACCCAGCGTTACCTCATACCATCCTCACGACAACTCTATAAAGCAAGCTATTATTATGGTCATTTCCCAGATGAGGAAACAGAGGCCCAAAGAGGTTAAGAGACTTGTCTGAGGTAATTAAACTAGTCGAAGGCAGCGGCTTAACCCACTGAGCCACCCAGGTGCCCAGGATCTGAGGTAATTAAACTAGTAAGTGGAAGAGCTGGGATATGAACCCATGCCGTTCTCCAGTGTGAGCTCTTAACTCCTAGAACACACTCACACCCTTGGGCACTGGGCATGGGAGGACCTGGGGACCAGGATGCTGGGTGGGGTCTCTGGATTGCTGAGGAAACATAAGCAGCCCTTACCTTAACCCGTGCATCCTTATGCTGTAGCATCTCCTGGTTGCTGGCCATGATGCGGGTGGCAATCACTTTGTTGACAGGGACCAGCAGCAGTGCCAGGATCAGACCACCCACAAAGGCCACACCCACCTGCTGGTGAAGCAGGTAGAGGGTGATGGCCAGCTGCAGGGGCAGGCCCCATGCTTCATGGAAGCTTCCAGCAAAGTTGAGCAGCCGCTCAGAGTCGGTGCCCAGTAGGTTCAGGGCTTCCCCGGCAGGAGGGCGTCTGGGCCCCAACTGTAAAGCCTTTCGGTACAGAATAGTCAGCACAGCCCCCCGTGCCTGAAGCGTCACCTTCCGTACCTCATACCCATACTGATTCTGTAGCACAGCACCCAGTACAGCCCCACCAGCTAGCCCCAGGGCATACAGCAGTCCATTGCTTAGTGGCTCTTGCCCCTCCTCCAGGAAGCCCACCAGGAAGGAGAGCAGCAAGGGCCCTGAGAATCCCAGCATGGTCCCCACCAGCTTCAGTAGTCCCAGTGCCAGATAGTGCTGGCCAAAGGTCTTATACAGGGCCCTCCACAGCCGGGCCCCTTCCTGCCAGTGGGCCTGGAAGGCATGAGCCAGGTAGATTGGGCGCAGCTTGTGTGGGAGGCGGCAAGTGTCCTGGGGCTGCCGGAGCTCTCCACGGGCACCTCGGGCCAGCAAGGGTGTCAGCCAGGCATAGGAAAAGCGTGACAGCCAACTCTCCCCATCTTCAGCTACCTCAGGCTCCTCTCCCTGAGACAGGAGGGGTTCCTGGGCCCAGGGCTCCCGTGACTGCCCCGGGATGGCCCAGCCCAGTCCATAGGCCAAGAGCGCAGCCAGCTGCAGAATGAGAAGGCATAGGCGGGAGAGGGGTCCTGGGAGAAGCGGGGGCAGAAGCGTGCCTCGCTGGCAATGCCATAGCAGGGTCAGCACTAGGGCTGGGGCCGGCAGGAAGGCAGCCAGAGCCAAGGTCAATGGTCCCCGGAAGAGGCCATGAGGGGAATGAGCCAACGCCCACAAGGCCAGGCAGTGGCTGATCCAGGCCACCGCTGCCACACCCCCTGCCAGCACTTCTAGCCCTATGGGCCCTGGGCCTGCCCCAGGTGGCAAAGTGACTGGAAGGAGGTCTAGCAATGGAAGGACGGAGAGCAGGAAGGAGGCTCTGAGTCGGAGGCACCAGCCAGGACTGCAGTGTGGGAGGTAATCTGGATTCCTAGGGACAAGGGGGCAAAAGAAAAGAAGGCATGTAATGGCTGACTGAGGGCCAGACACACCTCTAATAACTCACTTACCTAGAGCTAATCCGCTCCTTTCTCTGCCTTTTATACCTTATTTCTGTCCCATTTTACCCTGAAATGCAGGGCTTTTCCTCCAGGAAGTCTTCCTGGCACAACCGAAATCTGTTTTCCAACCTACCCATACCATTTCTGATCATTCTTTTGCCACAGAAACGAACAATTTTTAGTTAAGGATATATGGAATGTGAAGACTAATAAGAAAAAAAAAATCCTAAATTTTCATACAGATAACTACCAAGAAATGAGAACTCATTCTCATAAAAGTATCGACCCAAAATAACCCTTAGGGGTGCCTGGGTTGCTCAGTCGTTAAGCGTCTGCCTTTGGCTCAGGTAATGATCCCAGGGGCCTGGGATCAAGCCCTGCATCGGGCTCCCTGCTCCGCGGGAAGCCTCCTTCTCCCTCTCCCACTCCCCCTGCTTGTGTTCCCTCTCTTGCTGTCATTCTCTCTGTCAAATAAATAATTAAAATCTTAAAAAAAAAAACAAAAACCCTTAAATTCACCCGAGGCACTATTAGATGAATAAAAACTTGACATATATAAAGCTTCTACACTCTAATACAATAGCCTAAATTTTATGAAGCCTCAGAATATTCTACTCTCTTTCCACCGTTTGTAGAAAATGGTAATAGATCATACTTGTGACTCCATTTGCTGAACAAAAACTTCTCTTTAGTTTTGTCTCTACCTTCTTGGCATGCAAAAAACATTTTTAGTCAACAAAAGGGTGATCTGTCTACGTTAAAAAATCAAGTACAGGATAAGACACCTGTAGCAGTGAATATTAGAATGCCTTGAAGGTTTACATAATGAGAAGACTAAATCTATTGTTTCCTTTGTTGGCAGGGCTGGGTTACTGAAAAAGTTTAATCCTAGATTAGAATGCTTTGGATTTCCTCTAAAAAGTCCAGTTAATCACAGCAATATGGAGCAGTTTATAATGGAATAAAAGTCAACCTTTAAGAATCCTATTTCTTAAGATGTGGGGACAAAACACTGGGCCCTTGGAGGCCCCAAGTTGGCCATCAACCAGTCTTATGCCCCTGGGTAAGGTTTCCTTCCCTCTCACATTTCATTTCCCTCATCACCACGGGTGAGCACTGAGGAATCTGGGTCCAAAGCCCTCTCAGGTCCTTTCTTGTCTGAGATTCTGGACCTCTCTAACCCTTTTCAGCAATGTACAAAAGGTCTGATAAGTGAAGTGCAAAAACTGCAATTTCTATTGATTATATGATGGTCTTTCTTGCCTGATCCTTAGACTATGAGTGCCTGGAAGCACTGTGTCTATTTTTAACAGATACTCCTCTGAGCAGGATTTAGACGTCTATGCTAACTGATTAATCCTCTCTAGACTTCTGCCTCATTCTATGCAAAAGACAAATCAGGATTCCCCCTAGACCAAGCAGATCCCAAGCTTCTCCTCAAGGAAGGGATTCATCAGCTCCGATTCAAATTGGATAAGGACACATTCCATCTACCAGACTAGGGATTCCAAAAGGCAGAGACTAGATGTCTCTCCTGCCTTGTCAGTAGCCAGAGTGAGAGTAACTTCAGACATATCCAGCCATACAGAAAATAGATACAAAATCAAGGTGAGTTTGATACTTGCACCTTAGAGCTGCAAACCCAGGAAGATTAAGGTTTTGAATTTGCTCTTCTGTTCTACTTACTGCTTCCTCTTTCTCTTAGTCTAGGGAACACGGAATTTTCATGGATGGAAGTGGTGAGGAACTAGTCCTACTACTACAACACAAGCTATCCTTTTTGGCTAAAAACATCGTTCACCCAGTTTTGCCTCCAATCATGACAGTTGTGCTTGGGCATCTGAAAATCTACAGCTGTGATGCTTTCTACCAGGCATGCAGCCTTTAAAAATGTCCCGGGCACTGCGCTATACGTTTTAACGCATTATCTGATTTAAACCTCCCAACAACCCTATGAGGCTCAGAAAAGATAGGTAACTTGACCCCAAACGGCCACATTTCTGCAAGGTGCTAAGGCGCAGATTTTATTCTATTTTTGCCCCACTCCACAGACCTCACTATTTTGGCTACACTACCGCGGAGATGTGGGTTTCGGCTGAGGTCTGCAGGTACACATGGACAGATGTCTTGCACCTGCTTTTACCCACCTCGGAGTGCCCCAGTGGCAGGCACTGAGCACGGCGAGAAGCATATGGGGCAGGGCGCTCAGCACCAGCTGGGTGAAGCAGTGGCCCGTGGTGTCCCCCTCCCACACCGGCAGCGGCTGCGACACACTGGTCTCGCACAGTTGGGCCAGGAACCGTTCCATGGAGGCTTCACCTGCGAGGAAAGCCGAGGGTGGAGGGAGGAAAGGGTCCTCCCAGAGAGGGAGGAATCCGTGTTCCCAATGGCGAGGTCCAGGGTGGGAGACTGCACCCGGTGGGGCGGAGTGGGGACGCTGACCAGGAAGCCGGGCTGGTGTCAGCGGGCCCTGACAGCCGGGTCTCCCCGCCTCCAACCCGGCCCCCGAACCCGGACCTCCCTTCGCTTGGGCCCCGCGGCCAGACCCCGCCCATTGTCGCGTTACCGCAAAGGGAAGTTTGGCTCCTCGGAGCTGGCCGATTTCTGGACCGGTCACCTAACCGGCCTCGCTTCCCCCCCACTCCCTTGTGTCTCCGCCCCCAGGGATCCGGAACGTCTAACCTGAAGGAGCTGCTTGCCACCGGATCCCAAGATCCCGAGCACTGGTGAATTCAAAAGAGCCTGCTGCTGGGTTAGGGTGCTAGCCTGGCTCGCCGGGCACCCCCTATAGGCGGAATGACCTCTCAGTCACGGTTCGCCCCGCCCATTCGCCGGCCTTCTGAGCGCGTGCGCACTTCTCTGCTGTGCCCGCGGTCTCTTTGAGCCGGCGTGCTGTTGCTGTCACTTCCTCGTGCTTCAGCGGCATTATGCTGCCTTATTTGCATAGGAACTGATGTCATCTCTAGTGCAAAGTCATTTATACACGCTCAGGTAGAGTACGCGCTCCCATCTGTCTACTGTTTACTGCAGGCATATGCATTACACTTACTCTTAAAGCTCACCGAACTGGGGGGCGCCTGGGTGGCTCAGTGTGTTAAAGCCTCTGCCTTCCGCTCGGGTCATGATCCCAGACTCCTGGAATCGAGCCCCGCATCGAGCCCCGCATCGAGCCCCGCATCGGGCTCTCTGCTTGGCGGGGAGCCTGCTTTCCCCTCTCTCTCTGCCTGCCTCTCTGCCTACTTGTGATCTCTGTCAAATTAAAAAAAAAAAAAAAAAAAAAAAAAAAGCTTACTGAACTGGGAAGCCAGATGTGCGTGCTACACGGACATAAATAATGCCACTTGGGGACACTTAGGCCATTTCCTTCTTTACTCCAAGGCTGCATGGCTTTGGGGAAGTTACCTGACCTATTTGAACTTCAGGGGGTTTTTGTCCGTGCAAAGTGGGCAATACCAATGCGAAGATACTGATGAGACAGTTGAGTAAAATGTTTAGGGCAAGTGCCTTGCTGAGAGTAGAACCACAATACATAAATAAATTTTAGAAAAGCAGTGGAAGAACATAAACTTTGTAGTTAGACAGACCTGGCTTTAAATCCGCAGTTTCTTCCTTCAAGTTTTATTGTCCGTTTGTTGGGCATGGTATTGGTACCTTATGAAAGTATGTACAGCACCCTAAGAAGAATAGCTCAACAAATAACTATGATTATCCCACTTAATCTCAGTAAGAAACCTGGTATCTCTAATGTCAGGAATTAATGTTCCTATTTTTACAAATTAAGAAATGCAGATTTGAACAGAAGCAAGGTACCCTGAGGCTTCTAGGAGCTACTGAATTGCCCATTGTGACTCCTGCACTAAGAGCCATGGGAAATAATGTCACTGGGACCAAGGAACAGACTCAGGTGGTAATAGGTGCAGGAGCACTTGCCGTCTTTCCCAGCCTGCTAAGGAACTCCAAAACGCATATTCAGAAGAAAGCCACGTGGACAATGTCAAACATTACAGTTGATCTCCAGGACCACATACATCAAGCTGTGAATCATGGTTTAGTCCCATTCCTGGTTGGTGTTCTCTCTAAGGCAGGATTTAAGACACAAAAGGAAGCTGTCTGGGCTTTGACCAACTGTACAAGTGGCGGGACAGTTGAACAGATTGTATACCTCGTTCATTGTGGCATAATAGAGCCCTTGATGAACCTCTTAACTGCAAAAGATACCAACTTATTCTGGATGCCATTTCAAACATCTTTCAGGCTGCTGAGAAACTAGGTGAAACTGAGAAACAGTACAATTATCGAAGAATGTGGAGGTCTGGGCAAAACTGAAGCTCTACAAAATCATGAAAATGGGTCTGTGTACAGAGCTTCATTGAACTTGATTGAGAAGAATTTCTCCGTAGAGGAGGAGGAAGATCAGAATATTGTGCCAGAAACTACCTCTGAGGGCTATACATTCCAAGTTCAGGGTCGCACTCCTGGGACCTTTAACTTGTCGATTGTACAGTTGAGGCAGGAAGTTGTTTGTAGTGTACTCTGTTTGGTAGAAGTTTGTCTTACTGTTTCTCTACTAGGAACTCTTTTTAAATGTGTTTTGTTATTGTAGCACTTTTTACAGTGAAACTCTACTTGATCAGTTCCAAACTGTACAAACTGTATGAAACTCCTCTCAGTGGGTTTCTTATTTCTGTGTGGAGTCTCCTATCTCTCAGTATCCTGTAAATAAAGATTAAATTCCCCCACCAAAAAAAAAAAAAAAAAAAAAAAAGAAGAAAGAAAAAGAAAAGAAGGAAAGAAATATATATTTGTGGGGCACCTGGGTGGCTCAGTTGGTTAAGCATCAGATTCTTGATTTCTGCTCAGGTCATGATCTCAGAGCCCTGAAATCAAGCCCTGAGTTGGGCTGTGCACTGAGCATGGAGCATACTTAAAGATTACTCCTCCTGGGGGCACCTGGGTGGCTCAGTGGGTTAAGGCCTCTGCCTTCGCCTCAGGTCATGATCCCAGGGTCCTAGGATCGAGCCCCACATCGGGCTCTCTGCTCGGCGGGGAGCCTGCTTTCCTCCTCTCTCCCTCTGCCTGCCTCTCTGCCTACTTGTGATCTCTGTCTGTCAAATAAATAAATAAAATCTTTAAAAAAAAAAAAAAGATTACTCCTCCTGTGCCACCTTCTGCCCCAACCCAGGGTCAAATAGGTGCTCTGCTCGGCAGGGAGCCTGCTTCTCCTTCTTCCTCTGCCTGCCTCTCTGCCTACTTGTGATGTCTCTCTCTCTCTCTGTCAAATAAATAAATAAAATCTTTTTAAAAAATCGCCTTTCTGGGGCTCCTGGGTGGATCAGATGGTTAAGCCTCTGCCTTTGGGATCAGATGATCTCCAGGTCCTGGGATGGAGCCCCATGTCGGGCTCCCAGCTCAGCAGGAAGTCTGGTTCTCCCTCTCCCTCTGCCTCTCTCTCCCTGCTTGTGTTCTCTCTGTCTCTCTCTCTCAAATGAATAAAATCTTTAACCAAAAAACCCGGCCTTATTGAGAGATAATTTACATATAACAATTCACTCAAAGTGTATCACTTCGAGTGTACAATTCAGTGGTTTTGACTATATTCATATATGTATTCGGTAATCACCACAGTGAACTTTAGAACATGTTCATCACCTCAAAAAGAAACCCTGTACCCTTTAGCTATCCGTCTTTCATTCATAACCTCCTCGCTACCCCCACATTGCCCCCACCACTGGCCCTAATCTATCTGTCTCTGTAGATTTACCTATTTTAGACTTTCAGGCACCATTTCTGTGTACTTTTGTGATTGACTTGTTTTCACTTAGCATAATGTATTCAGTGTTCATGCAAGTTGTAACACGTATCAGTACTTCATTCCTTACTTCTTTTTATTGTGGTAAAATGCACATATCATAGAATTTACCATTTTAAACATTTTAAGTGTACATACAGTCCAGTGGTATTAAGTATATTTGCTTGGTTGTCCAGCCATCACTGCTATCTATCTACACCACTTTTTCCATCTTCCCAAACTGAAACCCTATACCCATTACATGCTAGTTCTGCATTCCCCCTCTTTCCATACCCTGGCAGCCACTTTTCTGTTTTGTCTCTCTAAATTTGAATAGTCAGGTGTTTAAAGTAAGTAGAATTATACAAATTTGTCTTTTTGTGCCTGGCCTATTCTACTTAGATTTTTTTAATAACTTTCATTTTCTGGATTGTTCACTGGAAGTATATAAAAATATAATTTTAAAAAATATTGATCTTGGACACCTGACTGGCTCAGTTGGAAGAACATGTGACTCATAGTCTGAGGGTCATGAGTTCAAGCCCCACTTTGCGTGTAGAGATTACTTAAATAAATATATAATCTTTTATTTATTTTTTTAAAAGATTTTATTTATTTATTTGACAGACAGAGATCACAAATGGGCAGAGGCAAGCAGAGGGGGGGGGGAGTAGGCTCGCCGCTGAGTAGAGAGCTCGACGTGGGACTCCATCCCAGGACCCTGAGATCATGACCTGAGCTGAAGGCAGAGGCTTAACCCACTGAGCCACCCAGGCGCCCAACAAATACATAATCTTTCAAAAAATATTGATCTTGGCATGCCTGGGTGGTTCAGTTGGTTAAAGTGGCTGCCTTCGACTTAGATCATGATTCCAGGGTCCTGGGATTGAGCCCCACATCAGGCTCCCTGTTCAGCAGGGAGCCTGTTTCTCCCTCTCCCTCTTCCTGCCACTCTGCCTACTTGTTCTCTCTCTATATCTCTCTGTAAAATAAATAAATAAAATCTTTAAAAAATATATTGATCTTGTATCCTACAATCTTGCTGAATTTAGTTTATTAGTTGTAAAAATCTCTACCGGATTCCTTGGATTTCTTATTTACACAATCATGTCACCTGTAAATAGAGATAGTCTTTTACCTGTCCAATTTGGATGCCTTTTATTTCTTTTTCTTGCCCAGTTGCCCTGGCTAGCCCGTCTAGTACAATGTTGAATAGAAGTGGTGAGAGCAGAGATCCTGGTCTTGCACCTGATCTTAGGGGAAAGCACTGAAGTCTTTCACCATTAGCTGTGTGGGTTTGATTTTTTTTTAATGCAGAGCTTGAACTCACAACCATGAGATTGAGACCTAAGCCAAGATCGAGACTCAGACACTTAAGCAACTGAGCTACCCAGGTACCTCAGCTATGTGTTTTTAATAGAAGACCTTTATCAGGTTGAGGAAGTTCCCTTCTATTCCTAATTTGCTGAATTTTTTTTTTTTTATCATGAAAGAGGGTTGGGTTTTGTCAAGTTCTTCTTTGTCTATGGAGATGATCGTGTAATTTTTTTCTATTCTAGTAACAGAATGTATTACATGAATTGATTTTCAGATGTTGAACCAACCTGGCATTGTAGTTCTTTCCTTTTTATTCCTGAAAGGTATTCCATTGTATGAATATACCACATTTTGTACATCCATTCATTCATTGAAAGAAATTTGGGTTGTTTCCAGTTTGGGTTATTGTGATTAACACTGTTATAATGAATATATAAAAGTCTTTGTGTGGACATAGGTTTTCGTTTCTCTTGGGCATATACTTAGTTGTGAAGCTCCTAGATCTTACGGTAAATTTGTTTATTCTTTTAAGGAACTGGCAGACTGGGGCACCTGGGTGGCTCAGATGGTTAAGCATCTGCCTTTGGTTCAGGTCATGATCCCAGGGTCCTGGGATCGAGCCCCGAGTTGGGCTCCCTGCTCAGCGAGGAGCCTGCTTCTCCCTCTCCTTCTGCTGTTCCCCCTGCTTATGCTCTCTCACTCTCTCTGAAAAATAAATAAATAAAATCTTAACAACAACAAAAAAAGAAACTGACAGACTATTTTCCAAAGTTGCTGTGTGCTTTATATTTCCAGTATCTGAGATTTCCTGTTTTTTTTCCACATCTGGGCCACAACTTTTAATTATTTCTCTTTTTAATTTTAGGCATTCCACTGGTACAAAATGGTATGTCATTGTGGTTTCTTTTTTCTTCATTGTGGTTTTAATTTGCATTTCCCTGAGGGATAATGATATTGAACATTTTTTTAACTGCTTACTTCCTTTTTTAAAAAAATATTTTATTTATTTATTTGAGAGAGAGAGAGAAAGAGAACATGAGAGGGAGAAGCAGACCGCTGGCTGAGCAGGGAGCCTGACTTAGGGCTTGATCCCAGGATGAGATCATGACCTGAGCCAAAGGCAGATACCTAACCAACTGAGCTACCCAGGCACCCCTCAACTGCTTATTTTCATGTGCTTTTTATACACATCTTTGGTCAGATGTGTATTGAATTCTTTTGCCCATTTTCAATTGTGTTTTTTTTTTTAAGATTTTTTTTTTTTTTTTTACAGAGAGAAATCACAAGTAGGCAGAGAGGCAGGCAGAGAGAGAGGAGGAAGCAGGCTCCCTGTTGAGCAGAGAGCCCGATGTGAGGCTCGAACCCAGGACCTGGGATCATGACCTGAGCCGAAGGCAGCGGCTCAACCCACTGAGCCACCCAGGTGCCCCTCAATTGTGTTGTTTTGACAAAATGTATGTTTTAAAGATTTTTTAAAATTTTTATTTATTTATTTGACAGAGAGGAGAGAGATCACAAGTAGGCAGAGAGGCAGGCAGAGAGAGAGGGGAAAGCAGGCTCCCTGCTGGGCAGAGAACCTGATGCGGGGCTCGATCCCAGGACCCTGAGATCATGACCTGAGCTAAAGGCAGAGGCTTAACCCACTGAGCAACCTAGGTGCCCCAAAATTTATGTTTTAATAGCCTTGTATGGTGACAGATGGTAGCCTGCTTCTCCCTCTCCCACTCCTCCTGCTTGTGTTCCCTCTCTCGCTATGACTCTCTCTGTCAAAAAAATAAATAAAATCTTAAAAAAAGAAAGAAAGAAAGAAAGAGGGGCACCTGAGTGGCTCAGTGGGTTAAGACCTCTGCCTTTGGCTCAGGTCATGATCTCAGGGTCCTGGGATCGAACCCCGAGTCAGGCTCTCTGCTCAGCGGGCAGCCTGCTTCCCTTCCTCTCTCTCTGCCTGCCTCTCTGCCTACTTGTGATCTCTGTCAAATAAATAAAATCTTTAAAAAAAAAAAAAGAAAGAAAGAAAGAAAGAGGAGCCCTTCCCCTTATCTCTGCGACACCAGTAGGTACCGTGTCACTGTTCTCCTGTTGCAATCACTCTTTCCCCCTCCTAACAGTTCCCCTTCCCCAGCTGCAATAGTCTTTTCAAATCAGGTCTCTGCTTACCTTCTGGATTTGAATTCTATGTGATACTCTCTAGAGGTAGAGTTTCTAATATATTTTAGAAGTCTATTTCTCTTCAGTTGTAATTGCTTATATTTATGGTTTGTTTTTCCTGGATCTTAAGTACTTCTCCTTGAGTCAAAAGCCACCTGGGCAGAGGAGCAAGCCCTCTGAGGGTATTAACAGCTTCCCACATATGGCGGGTTCAACCAGAGATGACCAGACCCGAGGGCTTCCCTATGCAAATACCTCCAGATAAGCAATTCTATTCTAGAATCTTACTCCCTTCAGAATCTTCTTGCTGGTTTCTGGGGCCCTTTAGCTCACTTCCAGCTAATGCCTGAGGTGGTGGTGCGTAACCAAGAAAAAAGAAACTCAAACTAAACTATCCCATTAGATCCCAGCAACTGAAAAGCCTGTCCAACCCCAAAGAGCTTCTTTGTCAGATCACCCCGGACTGACCCGAATGAGAGGTTTGCAAGGGTTGACAAACCATCAGCTTTGCACTCTTGAAAACGTTTATGTCATCATCCAAGGTTCAATAATATCATTTTCTAAAACAGAAGTAAGGAAATGTAGACTGGCAAATGATCTCTTCTGACTTGTGAATTTAGGAACAGGCGAAGTCGCACACCAGTTAAAAACTTACAGATCACATTTCATTAGGCACAGTTAGGGAATTGCTCCCTGAAACCTAATGTCCAGGCGACCTAGCATGTGCCGTCAGAGGGTGCTGGCCTCGTGTTCACCGTCACGGCTCCCAGCATCACGAGTGTGCTCAGAAATGTTGGACGACCGACTCTGGGCGTGGTGGGGGGGAGGCCTGGAAGGGCAGCACCTGGTGTGATCACGGCCTCCACGGCGGACGTCCCGCTCCCAGGGGAGCTCTGCTTGGCCCTGCGGAGGGACGGTCAGCTGTACACCCTGAAGGTGCGCCAGACGTGCATAAACTCGGAGCGCGGAACAGTAAAATGTGGGGAAGCCATCAGGAAGTGATGCGTCCCGAGCATATGCAGCTTTGGGGTTTACTATCACTTATTTCACTGTGAATTTACACCATTTAATTTTTAACAATGGCTGGGTGAAATAAATGGGTTTTGCAAAATTCCTGGAAACGTATAGTGTCTGGCACAGGCTGGAAGGCCTGCACACCAGTGAGTGCGGGATGCGCGGGTCCCTGTGGCTGCCGCCAGCAGGATCACGTGACATTATTTAAAGCAGAAGTTGTTTGGTTCATAGAGGCTGAAGGGATTTGAGCCACAGAAAGGCACGTACTAGCTGTGGTGGGCGGAGTGGTGGCCCCCCAAAGATCTATCCACCTGCAACCTGTGAACTCGGTCTTATTTGCCCAAAGGATCTTTGTGGATGGAATGATGTCAAAGCTCTCCAGGTGAGGATACCATGGATTATTGGGTGGGCCGCAAATCCAAAGACACACAGACACTCAGGGAAGGCAACCACGTGAGGATGGAGGCAGAGATGCAGGCATCCACTGACAGGCTGGAGGACGCCAAGGATTGCCAGCAGCCCCCAGGAGGAAGGGGGGAGGTGTGGAACCATTTTCCTTCTGAGCCTCCAGGAAGAACCATCACCACTGACATCTTTATTTTGGATGTGTGGTCCCCAGAAGTGTGAGAAAATAAACTTCTGTTGCTCGAGGGCGGCAGGGTTGTGGTAATTTATTGTGACAGCTGTAGAACGAATATGCTACCCATGACAGTGAGTCCTGGTCAAACTGGGCTCAGAGAAGAGGCTTTCCAGATTTTACAAGCTGTGAATTAATAACATGGAAAATCATGCAACACTGTAACCATGAACAATCATAGTGGAGGAGGCAGGTGAAATTTCAAGAGAAACACAGGTGACCACAGCTATACTTTGTTCCAGAAAGTCACCTCTTATCACAACAATCCTTCTTGGTCAGGCAAGGCCAGACTCTCTGGTAACCCAGGCACAGCCTGGAAAGTACCAATGGCCAGAACTAATTTGCCAGGTGGGGAAAACACATGCTCTTAAATTTCTCAGCTATGGCCTTCTTTTCATCTCAATATTGTCTGCTCCTTTTTGAGAGAATATTCAACACTGGGGGTGGGGGAAGTTAAGGAAAAAAAAAACCTGTCGTATATGAACATTCGAGAGATTGGGGAAAGTGTAACAATTATGAAAATTTCCCATTGATTATGCTTATTAGTCTGACTACATAATTTGTGGGTCCCAGTGCAGAATTTCAAAACAACTCCAGCAAAGCATTAAATCAAGCAGGGGCCCTTCTAAGCGTAAGGTCTTGGGCAGTTGCAGAGGTCACAGGACCCCGAATCCAGCCCTATTATTGGAATGTCAAGCCTAGTCGCTACAGATTAGAAATGGTTATTCTTGAACCGAATACATGACTGTGAAAACATTTTCAGGGTCCTCATTTACATCTAGAAATGACTTGCCATGCATTTGCTGCAAATAAATACCAATATGCATTGACTTTTTTTTTTTACCTAAATGTTTATAGAAGCTTTATTCACAATCACCACAAATGGAAACAAACCCAAGGATCTTTCATTGGATGAATATAACACAGAATCCACACAGTGGCACGCCACCCAAAAGCAACAACGATGGCTATATCTCAAACAAATGTCCTGTCTGGAACGTTGAGAGGGGACAGACCCCAGTGACCTGGGGGTGTTTCGTTAGGACCCATCTCAAAGGTCCCAGGAGTCAGATGAAGGACTCCTGAAAAGCAGTGCGAAAGTCGGAGAAGGTCATGTCCTCAACTATCTGCAGTGTTTTACTGATTTTTCCAGAGACATCTGTGTCTTCAGAAAAGCACACACTCCTGGGAGCTGATCGTCCTCAAGAGCTCCGATGGCCCATGAGTGGCTGGGATGTTCCCGCTGCTGTTTAGGATTCATAATTCGCCAGAGGAGAGGCAGCCCAGAGCGTCAGGAGGGAGCCCCGCCCCACCAACACCAGACCCCTGACCCCAGAACTGTGAGAGGATAAATTACGGCTGTTTTTAACCACTGGGTCTGTGGTGCCTTGTTCCCCAGGAAACCCGCTCACCTTCTAGTCTTTCATGCAAGCGTATCTCAGTGCAAGCAAATAAGAGGGACAGTGTCCAGGAGCGGCTTCAAAGTCACTCCTTTAAATGTAATCGGTGATAATGTACTGCGACACATGTCACAGCCAATCACAATGCACCAAGCAACCCACGGCCTGTGCTAGGAGCCATCAATCTTACATAACACTGTGACTTTATGCAGAAATGGGGCGCCACGGAGGCCAGTTGGCTCACAGAGGGTGACACTGCGGGTTGACTGCGCTACTCATCACACCTGACCCACCACGTTCTAGCCAAGCTCCTGGAGCACAGGTAGAAAAAGAGAACCCCAGGAAGGTAGAGACACCCCCTCGTTAGTCGTTATCAGTCCCCAAATATCACCCTCTGGCTCCGCTTTCAATCATTTCCTGCAGGATGGGGGAAATGCTGAAACTTCCTTAAGCAATTCTGCTCGTAGCTTTGACTCCGTGGCTGATAAAGTGATTCACTTTGGCTGCTGGACTCAGTGCGCGGGGTCAGGACGTGACCCAATATCCTGTGTCAGGCTTGGATCTCGGGCAGGAGAGGAAGAGCATTGGTGCTGTAATGCTGCTGTTAAATTACTCAGATTTTTTTTCAGACCCTCCTTGGATGGAAAGAGCAATGGTGAATTTGTCAGGAAGCCTGCAGTATAATTTTGAAGTGAGTGATTTCTGTTCACCTCAAATAAGAACCTAATACAGGCCTCAGAGAGACCCAAGAGAAAATGTCAAAAGTCTGAACATGAGGAACTTACAAGTGCATTTAACTAATATCTTTAGCCTGAAATGATGTCCTCCCTGTTCAGATGCCCTTCCAACCAGATGACTTTGCTGATCCAGATTTCTCACGGCAATAGCCCCATTTGCTGTCTGCCTCTCTAAGTGCTAATTGAGTTTTCATTCATGTTTCAGAAAATAATACATCTCCTACTTTTGAAACATGACCAACGAAGTTATAAGAAAGTAACTATTGTTTTAAAAAAAAAAAAAAGAAAGAAAGTAACTATTGTGCCAGTAAAAAGTTCCCATCCACTCTCTCTAGAAATAAATGGAAGAATCACGTAAGTAAGCTAGACGTTAAATGGCAACTCCAAGGGGGTCCAAATACTCACCAGATAGTCTAGTCCTGGAGTTTGGGTCTAGACCCCTGAGTTACAGTGGAATAATGCTTCTAGGCACAAGATGAGGAATGAGTCAGGGGTAAGGCTGAGAGATGCCATGGGTCCAGCACAGCTGAAAGATGCATCTTCTAGCCAGAGGGGTTCCAGGGCTTATAGGAGAGATCAAGTGAGCACCAGGAACCACGCAGAAAGAAAGCCAATAATAAAAGTGGGAGAAGTGAGAGGTCCTGGACAATTAAATAAAATTGAAAGGTCCTAAAATGTCAGCCAGTCAAAGGGAATTAAAGATAGGATGAGACATTTTTCTAAACAAGAAGGGTGATTTGGTCTGTCAAAAAGTTGGTCTTCTCAAAATCACTTTATCTTTAGGCAGTCACATCACCGAGACTTCTTCTAGTCCCTAAATATGCCTGCTCTATCCTCGAGCCTGAAACAGTCTATGGTACTCTTGTTACCCAGGGGGATTGCTGTGATCGACCAAATCCAGTAGCAGACACTAGATCCAATCCACTGTCGAGCTAACACACCATCAAAATACTTGCTCACGAATTTAAATTAAGAGCCATCCCAACCATAGACAGTGCGTGGAACATAACTGAACCAATGAGTCATGTGACCCTGAGCTCATTGTTTCAGTGCAGACAGATGTGTGAACAGAGGACACCAACCTGCAGGAAAAGAGAATGTCCCAACATAAAGAAAGAAACAGACACTTGAAAGCCTGTGCTACAAGAAACAGTGAGAGGGGAAGACGGGGAGGGTACCTGTCTTGGTAACAGATGGCAGAGCCCTCTTCAGTCACAATTTGTATGAAATATCTATAGGTACTTTGTTTCAATGAGGTTTCTGCATCCTTTCATCAAATACCTCTTGTACCCAAAAAGACTTTGTCTAGAGCAGCACAATTAGTTATTCCCCAAATGTATTCCTCCTGTTGTGGCCCCTGTATGGGCAGGACTGTCTTCTAGAGAGAAAGAAAACCTTGGGGATCAAAACTGTACTCTCAAAATGTGTGTGCATGCACACATTGCATGTAAAACAATAAAAACCTGATAGTCTCATTGGTGTTAAATGTGACAGATGTAAGTGCTGCCTTTGGGGAGGCTACAGTGAGATGTACCCACAGGGAGTAATTGCTCGTCAGGAACTTGAATTCCACTGACATACATATGTCCCTTTCTTCTTTTTTTTAAATGCATATCTTTTTAAATTAACATATAATGTATTATTTGCCCCAGGGGTACAGGTCTGTGAATGTCAGGCTTATACACTTCACAGCACTCACCATAGCACATACCCTCCCTAATGTCCATGACCCAACCACCCTCTCCATACTCCCCTCCCCTCAACAACCCTCAGTTTGTTTTGTGAGATTAAGAGTCTCTTACGGTTTGTCTCCCTCCCGATCCCATCTTGTTTCATTTTTTCCTTCCCTACCCCCCAAATTCCCCACTTTGCCTCTCAAATTCCTCATATCAGGGAAATCATATGATAATTGTCTTTCTCTGACTGACTTATTTCGCTCAGCATAATACTCTCTAGTTCCATCCACATTGTTGCAAATGGCAAGATCTCATTTCTTTTGATGGCTATATAGTATTCCATTGTATATATATACCTCATCTTCTTTATCCATTCATCTGTTGATGGACATCTAGGTTCTTTTCAGAGTTTGGCTATTGTGGACTACATATGTCCCTCTCTATTTCTCTTCCTTACCCCTCAACATAAGGAAGAATATTCTATTACCTAAGGGAAAAGAAGTGATACATGTTTCTATAAGATGAATTCTCGATGAGAAGAGTTGAACAGGCAAAGTTAAAATAAAAGACAATTACATCATTTTTATAAAATTCAAAGAGAGAAAAGTGGATCATTTGTCCCTGAACATTCCGGCAGAAGGCAAAAATCAAAAGGGAAAAATATGCTGTGGAAATAACATCTTTTGAAGCTTTTTGACTGGAACATGTAGGGTTATCAAAAAGGTTGGGGGGGTGAAAAATAACTGGAAGACCTAGATTATCAGACAGGCATCACAAGTTTCAACATGAAGTCCCAAAGACAACCACTCTAAGAAAAACCATATTTAAATGACATATTCAAAACCATACTCAAAATACAATCATACCAACAAAATAAATGATTGACTTTTTTTCATTCAGAGGAGGAAAATTCTCTAGAAGACAATGATAAACAGAAAGCTAACAAGAGAATTCTTCACTGAACAGTCTGGCAGGCTCATTGCAGATCCAGCAAGAACAGTGCTATGGACATGGGTGGATATGAGGCAGTTCTTTCCAGAGAATCTTGAGCACTGTCATGATGATCCAAACCAGCTACAGTGAAGACAAAGTGTTGAAAATTTTCAATGTAGTCTCACCTTAAAGGACATTTCTAGTGCTTCAGAAGAGATGCCTTTGTGGTTGATTTTACATGCTGGCCTTCATAGTTTCTTTTGTGGCTAGAGAAGGACTTCCACTTATTCTAATTAAGACTCTAATAGCAGCATGTTCCTAAAGAATTAGGTCACGTAGTCAGATCATTCTTCAAAAGAGGCTGTTTATTTCAACTCTGGTTACCAGAATTCTGATGGCAATGGGTAGAAAGTGTCCATTCATTATGAGTACCTGTACATAAGCATATCTGGAAGGCATATTTAACTCTGAAACAGAAGATAACAGATTTGCTGGGAAGGAGGAGTCCAAATGGTGAAATGGAAATATATATATATATATATACATATATATAACAAGTAAGGCCATGTAATGTGATAATAAAAGTTGAAGGCAGAACAGTGTGGTTGAGTCATGGCTCCACTGCCTATCAGCTGGGTTATCTTGCACAAAGTACCAGCCTCTCCAGTTTCCTCATCTACAAAATAAGCATAGGAGGACCTGTCTCACAGAGTTTTTTGGAAAATTAGGTGAACTAAAACCCATAAATCCCTTAGCACAGAGCCTGAGTCACAGTAAGTACTGAATAGATCCATGTATTGGTGATGATCATGGTGATGATGATGATGATGATGATGATGATTGTGATGATGATGATGGTGATGTCAGTTTCAAGGGTCTCCTCATTATGGACCCAGAAAAGATGTATGTGACTTGTGTTTCTGCTCACATCCAGTCTGAGCATTGGTTGTCCCCATGTTCTTTTTATTCTAGTCATTGCCATCTATGATCCCCAAGTCTTTTCCGGTGATGTTGGGTGCAGGTAGGCCATTTCCTCTTTCAGATTCCCCATGGTTCTTTGCATAGTATTCTTAGTCTTTGAAATCACAAATGCATCAAGCTTTCTTTAGAGCCCTATAAATCAGGTTTCTTCCCCTATTTGTCCCTGTAAATGTTACTGCCTGTTTTACTTGCTGCTGTAGGAGAATCTGAAGCTGCAGTTCCTTAAAGTCAAGACCAGTATCATTCTGTTCTTTGGCAGGTCAGTAGTTTAGTGGGCAGTCACATCCCAAAGGGAGTCAAACAAAAAACAAATACCCTAATTGTGCAAAAAAAAAAAAAAAAAAAAGATAATTTCTATACAACACCATTAAATAGTTCTCCTGACTATTAAATTATGTCATGACAACTATTGCTCATCCTATATTAGCCAAGTATTAAACTCACAAATTCTTGTTAAATGAAATTAAATGAGATCATAAAGATAGCATGGAACAGAGATGCTTCCGTGAACCTTTGCCTAATCTGTTTTTGATGACTGGAAAACCTGTGTGGGTAAGATTCAGTTACTCCTTATCATTATTCTAGGCAGAAAACAAAATAGAATATTTTCAGGGAAGAAAGAATTGACAAATATTTGTCAATATTTGTGATTTGTCATCTCGTCCCAGGACTCACAACATTAGATTCAAATACCATATGATACAAATTGCAAAGTGGTCTATTTTTTGAGTTTGTCCTTTCTTGTACTACTTAAATACCACTGAACAGAAGCAGCTGATACTCTCAAAATTTCACTGGGAGATCTTCTTGCCCAAATCCAAAATTTGTTTAAGTGCGTTGTCCATCTTCCTAGATACAAGTGACATTTCACCAAATGGATCACCATTTCTTCAGTCTCCTACAATAGTTGCCTCAACATTTTTCCAACCTCCCAAAACCAACCAGCCTTAAAAATAATACCCATATTTTGTGTGTTTATTGAAACAACATCCGATTTTTGGGTACCAATTTCTTTTGATTGTATAACAAACCACCTAAATGCTTAGTGACTTGAAATATATGATAGAACAACTACCCAAAGATGTAATGGAAAGATTATAGTTTAAAACTTTCCAAAATTGATGAGAGGTATAAATCTATAGAACTTTTAAGCTCCATGACCCTCAAGCAGGATAAACACAAACAACACGTATATTCAAACAAAATATTCAGCCTGCTGAAAAAACAAAGAAGAGTATTTAAAATTTAAAAGTACATTTTCTGCTTTTAAGAGTTAAGGGGGAAAAGGGACACATTATATAAATCTGTATAAATAGTAGCCAACATGAGACCTGAAACAATGAAGGACATAGGACAATAAAACATCTTTAAAGTGATAAATGAAAAACAAAACTGGGGTGCCTGGGTGGCTCAGTCCTTAAGCGTCTGCCTTCAGCTCAGGTCACAATCCCAGAGGCCTCGGATCAAGCCCACTATCGGGCTCCTTGTTCAACAGGGAGCCTGCTTCTTCCTCTCTCTCTGCCACTCCCCCTGCTTGCGTTCCCTCTCCCACTTTCTCTGTCTGTCAAATAAATAAATAAAATCTTTAAAACAAAACAAAACAAACAATTCAGCTTAAAATTATCTGTCAGAAGACAATATCCTTTAAAAATGAAACTCAAATAAAGGCATTTCCAGAGTGGCAACAACAGAGAGAATGAGTCTTCACCAGACCTATGCTATAAAGAAATGTTGAAAGTTCTTCAAGCTGAAGAGAAATGATAATAGATACAACACTCAATCTTCAGAGAAGTAGAAGGACCACAGCAAAGAGTGTGTGTCTATCTTAATTTTTTAAGGACAAATTGCTTTTCAAAATATCAATCAAGCATTATGGGAATCATCACATAGATTATAGTAAAATATAAGACAAATGGAAGACATTAACAAAATAATGTAAAATCCGTGAAATTTTATTTCTAGCTCACTTCACAGCTAATTTCAGATCAATTCCCAGGCCATAATGTGGTATGACTTATGGGGCACTGAAGGGAGAGAGATCTCTTCACTACTTATCATCAGCTTTCTTAGCTATCAGTCCAACTCTATTAGCAAGTTTTCATACCTGCTGGCCTGGTCATTGAGGCTCACATAGTGCAGAGAACTGTTAACAATTACCTGGGTAATTCATAACGAGCAGGGTATTTGAATAGCATTCAAGACACTCCATTATCATTTTCATTACAATATAGGCAAATTATTTATTAGAAACCAGATAAAGCACATTTATCAGGTGTTATGCAAGTAATATAAATGATATCTCCACCTTTTCTGTCAAACGTGGTATCTCAGGCCATTAATCACTGAAAGCACCTTTCGTTAAGCAAGGGAGCCTGCCTGCGGAGGCCTACAGCCAAGCAAAACTCCTTTTATCCAATCATTCATGAGAAAATAGAGAGTGCCCACGTTATCTAACTTATTTATGACTGATTAGTCACTGACGATTAAAAACAGAGGAGAAATTTATTATTTTCTTCATGAATAAAGTAAATCATTTCCATGTTTTTTTAAGAAGACGGTCTTTCAGACTCCTGGTTCATCTTCTCTATGACTATTGACCTTCTGATGATATTCAGCTTTTAGCTAGAGTTCAGCCTCATAGTGATCAAAGCCAGTTTCTCTGCCCTCCTGTTCTGAGGATGAGCTTCATGTCCTGCTTTCTCCAAAGAGGATGGTGAGCCCGAGACATGCTTCTTGCAACTTTGAAGAGGAGACACATGAAGGCATCATGTCAGAAATATTTAGTTGCTACCAACTCCCTCTGTGAGCTGAAGTTACAAATATTTGACCAAATTCTAAAGGAATATTTATGACATTTTTTTCCCTTGAGAAAGAATTGTAATCCTCAAAAATATCTGTTGTAAAGGGGAAAAAATGAGTTTAGGAAATGCTTGTTTCTGGTGTCACAGAACTTTGGAAGCTGTGATATAAGAGTCCCAGGGCTCATCTTTCCAACCATGGAGGCTGTCTGGGTGCTGGATGCAAGATTTCAAGTTTGGGGCCCTCTGAGAGCTTGTGTCGCTGCCTTGGTTGAAGGCCTCTTTGGTAGATCCTGATTCTTTTTATTGTGGCTCCAACCTGCCCATTATTTAGGAACTGGGACAAGGTCACTGTAAACATTGAAGGCTAAACAAATCGGTTTCCAGAGCATCGGCTGCTGAGATTGGTGAACCAAAGGGGCAGCAAGAGAGAAGCAAATGTCAGTGGCACGCGGTTCATCCTACAGCCTGGTCTATGTTTGTGCTCTTGGAGCATAAGAAAGACCATCACAGAGAAAGCACCTAGCGATTTATAATAAAAACAGAGTAGACAGCTAGCTTAGATAGGACGCTTTCCCCCAAATGAGATATTTTGCTCTTTGTAGTTAAGTGTGTGTGTTTATTGATGTGAAATTCATGGAACATAAAAGTAACCATTTTAAAGTGAACAACAGAGGCTGTCTTTCTAGGTGTTTTAAAGCCCAGACTGGCTGCCATTCTCATGTTAAAAGTGAACACTATAATCAGTGGGAATTTTTTGGTGCTTTACATCTTTGCTTTGTGTACACCAAATTAAAGGTTGGACTGATTTTTTTTTTTGTCACTGCACTGACTAAGGCACAATTGACTCAGATCTAGTCAACTAACTAGACTCTAAACTAGAGTCAACTAGTCAACTAAGTTGAGTTAGTCAACTAACTATAAACTAGTTATTCAAAATGTGCTTACCTAACACTAAATTAACAGATCAACCAGAGGATTGTGTTCTTGTGCATTTGACTGGGAGGCAACAGTCTTACTTTTTAATCTATCATTAGAAACACAACCTCAGCAGTGATTCTGTGAGACCTTGACACCTGGACGAAGAGCAGCCCTGTGCTCAGATGGAGACGCAACTTCATCGCTATCACTGCTCAGGAATTAGAACCTGTCTTTGACACCCCCGGGTCCAGCTTCTCCAATCCTTCCCAGAGAAGAATTAAGTCATCACACTCAATTCCTCAGTGCTTAGCAGTGAATCTGAGCAGTGCATCAATTAAGTGGAAAACATACAAAGATTACTTTGGGGAACCTTGAAATCTGCTCATGGGAATGCTTCCCCTTCCTTGTTACACTCTAGGGATTAATGAATTTCCCTCCCAAAGTCAGATCTTCCTGAGAGGATCCCAAAATCCTAAATCTTTCTCCACTCTGATCAACCTAGTGCTTTCTGCTTGGTGCTTTATCAATTATATAATAAACAACTCAGAACTACAAAGCTAAAGGCTATTAATGAATGACACCCCAAACTACTGCTATACTCAGCCTAGGACACAAAGAAGGAACTACTGAGAAGACTCAAACCTCTTAGCAGGCTGAAGGGGAGAACGGATGTGAGAGCAACTTTCTTTCTGTATTCCTGAAACCACCACCGTGGGCTGTTACCCTGGTGAGTCTGATCCGAGAGTGTGTTTAGTTCATGCTTAAGATTACAAAGTTACTCCAAGGGCAAAGTTTTCACTCCAGAGTCGACTGCGTAGCTTTTTCCAGTGGAAGATGCTTGTGCCTGCTTCCCACGTCTGGGGATGCTGTTGCTAGTGCCAGGTACCTGTGCCCTTTGAAAGTACCCAGGTGAGTTTCAGCCCTGCTGGGGTTGACTCCCTCTCTGAGATTCTAATCATTAGATGCCCACTGAGGACAAGCCTGCCTCTGGAGTTCAACCACATGCAGTGAAACATTTTTCTCCCCACAGTTGTGAGAGAAAATTGCATCCCATTGTTTGTTCTGTCCCCCTCTTCCAGGACACCAAGATTCTTAGGCAAAAGTTTTTAGCACTGAACATAGTGCCCATGTTTAAAATCAGATCCCTTTTTTCCCCTAATGCTCACCATTATTAAATGACAGGTGAGTGAGAGGTCGTGGTCCTCCTGACCCCACTCCATTACTGAAATGAATTGAAAGT
This sequence comes from Enhydra lutris kenyoni, assembly GCF_002288905.1. NCBI lineage: Eukaryota > Metazoa > Chordata > Mammalia > Carnivora > Mustelidae > Enhydra > Enhydra lutris. Next base: position 5,181,069 of record NW_019154101.1, read on the forward strand.
CCTCAAAAAGCATCCCTAGCCAAGCCATCAATAATGGAAAACCACGATCCTCGTAGATTGCAAAATAGATATCTGTCTTGACAGGAACATCCTGGACAGCCTTGGTGTGAGGGGCAACTATTTAATAAAGAAAGCTCAGAGTCTCCACCAGGACAACTTGCTGCCCAAACACCATCATCAACTCCTTAACAAGAACACGTCTGCCACCCGGTGTTGGAAGCCGGCAGGAAATTCCATCAGCATTCCTGCAGAAGCGGCTCCTTTCCCTCTGGTCCATTTCCACTTTACTTTCTTTAGCTAAGTTCAGTTCTGGGATTCTTGGAGCAATAAGGAGAGGCACCTCTTTTTGGGTGAAGCCTATAAAAGTACAAATACTTGCACTCAGTACTCATTCACTCACTCGCTCGCTGAAGACAACAAAAATCAATCCAAAAAAGCCACGATCCATCTGCCTGACCCTCATTCTTATTACGCTGGTTCCACAAAATTGGCAACCAGAACTCCATGTGTGCAGAGATGGAACCTTGCTGCCATCAGCGAAGGGGGCTTTCTCCATGTGTATCTAGAACCTTGAGGAATTTTGGTTGCTCATTTGCTGAAGGTAGTCGGTCCAATTACAGTAATTGATATTTCAACAATAACAGTGAAGACTGCTATGTTCTGGTCCTAAACTTTACATTTCACGAAATATAATTCACATCAAAATGGGAAATGCCTGGACTCACAGGTCGGTGGATATAACATAAACAGTCCTATCTCCTGGGGTCATGACAATAGAGACACTGAATATCTCCACTTCAACTGCAAAATAAGACTGACTTTACTTAAAAGGAGGTGTTGAGGCATAGCATTATATGCAAGGGTAAAAGGTCCATTAGAAGTAAAATGCAGAGGACTCCTGGGTGGCTCAGGGAGTTAAGCCTCTGCCTTCTGCTCGGGTCGTGATCTCAGGGTCCTGGGATCCAGTCCCACGTCGGGTGCTCTGCTCAATGGGGAGCCTGCTTCCTCCTCTCCCTCTCTCTCTGCCTACTTGTGATCTCTCTCTGTCAAATAAATACATAAAATCTTTACCAAAAAAAAAGAAGAAGAAGAAGAAGAAGAAGAAGAAGAAGAAGAAGTAAAATGCAGATACACCTTACCTGATAGAATGCCCTTACCCCCAGCTGGAGCCAGGGAGGGGTCACCAGCAGGCATTCAGAGGAGACTATGGGCATGACCAGCCCATCTCCCTCCTCATTCTACTACTATCATGTCCTCCATCCTCTTCCCACTCTATAGACTAGGTTAAAGATAAAATAGCTATGACCTACTGGCAACAGATAAAGGACTAATGGCCATCATGGGAACCTAACCAGCCCCCAGTGTGACTCCTCCTCTAGTTAAAACTGACTTCTCCTCTAGTTCCCACATTTCACTCAAAGGGAACTAACCAGCATTGATCTAGCACATGTAATGTACCAGTCACTGTGCTTTACCTACGTTACGACTCCCATTTACCAGGGAGATCGTATTAACTATCTGACACTGAAGCCCATTCTTTTCCCCAGACCCTGTACCAGTTAGACTGGAAGGATCTAGAAGTCCTCCCAACATCCAGGGAGTCCTTGTTTTCATTATCCTTGGTACCAAGCCACCAAGACATCAGGGAAAAAGTTCTTGAGAACGCCAAGCCAATATGCCTAGAGTATTACTTAATCATGTTTATGTAGTCTGGTACCGATACTCCTATGATCTAAACCCATATGAACAAGGTGTCGCCCAAGACCCTTTCACCTCATGACAAGATTTTAACTACCTTCTCCTAAATGATATCCTTCAGTCCATTAATCTTTCTTCCCAATCCATTAGGCTTTAAATGAACTTACATACCTCCTTCATTAAAACACATTCAAGTATTTTTCCTGTGGTCTAGGATAAGATCTTAACTGCTTAATGTGGTGGCATTTGAGGTTTTCCTCAATGTTACCACAATCCAGAAGTCCAGCTGTTTCTGCTTTCTATTCATGCATCTTCCTTTTATCAAGTGTGGGTATCTCCGAGAAAAATGCCCTTGGCTTACATTTCTCTGATCCTTCACCTACCATATCCTTCAAATCTGGGTAAACTTGTTAATCCTCTCTGCTCCTTCAGAGGCTCCTATATTTTTCCTGTCTCGGCTTTAGTCCCCTTTCTGTGAGAACTTCCCCCATCATGTCAGCTCTCAGTGGGAACTCTGACCACAGAACTCCAGCCCTGTCAGCCTCCCTTGGTAGAGTATGTGCATGTTGTGTGTGTGTGTGTGTGTGCGTGCCCTGAAGCACCACTGGAACAGACACTATGTTTCCAATTTAAATTTAAAATACATTTATTGAGAAACTACTTTGTGCTAGACACCATGCTCCATGCTATCTTATTTATATTCTTTTTAAGCCCCATTATAACACCTGACAGGCAGCTGGATGTCAAGTGCGTGTTCAAGAGGTATTTGTAGAAGAAGGAAAGAAAATGAACACTTACGATGGGCATTAAAGAGGGCACGTGAGGGGTGCCTGAGTGGTTCAGTGGGTTAAAGCCTCAGCCTTTCAGCTCAGGTCATGATCTCAGGGTCCTGGGATCGAGCACTGCATCGGGCTCTCTGCTCAGCAGAGAGCCTGCTTCCTCTTCTGTCTCTGCCTGCCTCTCTGCCTACTTGTGATCTCTGTCAAATAAATAAATAAATAAAAAGAAGTATTTGTAGAAGAAGGAAAGAAAATGAACACTTTTGATGGGCATTAAAGAGGGCACATGAGGGGCGCCTGGGTGGCTCAGTGTGTTAAAGCCTCTGCCTTTGGCTCAGGTCATGATCTCAGGGTCCTGGGATGGAGCCCCGCATCGGGCTCTCTGCTCAGTGGGGAGCCTGCTTCCTCCCCTCTCTCTCTGCTTGCCTCCCTGCCTACTTGTGATCTCTCTGTCAAATAAACAAATAAAATCTTTAAATAAAAAAGGGTGTGTGTGTGAGATGATGAGCAATGGGTGTTATACTGAACGAATGAATCATTGAACATTGTATCAAAAACTAATGTACTATAGCTTGGCTAATTGAATTTAAATAAAAAAAGAAAATTAACACTTATGAAGGCAAATCTCTGTAGTAGAGGCTTTGTGTGTACTCTATTATTTATCCTAAAATTTCACTTTATCTTAAAGACCACCGTAGAAGGAAGGTATTTTCCCATTTTTGCATATGAAAAACCAATACTCTAAGACCTTAAACATTTGCAAAATGTCACCTAGAGGGCGCCTGGGTGGCTCAGTGGGTTAAGCCTCTGCCTTTAGCTCAGGTCTTGATCTCAGGGTCCTGGGATTGAGCCCCACATTGGTCTCTCTGCTCAGCAGGGAGCCTGCTTTCCCCCTTCTCTCTCAGCCTGCCTCTCTGCCTAGTTGTGATCTCTGTCTGTCAAATTAAAAAAAAAATTTCTAAAAAAAGGTCACCTAGAGTGTGATCAAGTTTGGATCAAAGCTAGTTGTTCTTGTTGCCAAAATACGTTTTTTCTGCTGTGTTTTGGAGTTGTCTTCATCACAGTTAAACATGTTTTCTGACTAACTTCCATGACAAATAAATATTTGAACAAATTGAGATCCCATGTAAGAATATCTTTCTTGGGAGACAGCTGAGCCTTCCAAATAAATGCCATCTTGTGGGGAGAATCTCTTTTTGTTGCCAGACTGTCCCCTAAATTAGTTGATGTATCTGACTTAAGCTATAAATTCGATGGCGCAAGCTTGTTACAAGAGTTTGAGTACAAGCACAAATACTGTGTTTGAATTTTAAGAATGAAATAGTATAAAAAATTTGTTCCTAAAAATTAAAACTTCTAGATCTAACTGCCAGATTATGGAAAATACAGGGGTCTAGGGACAAGCTGACAATGCCACAAATAATCGATCAGCCAAATGCAGCAATGTGGAGCATTTTATGGGGACAAATGACCCAATTTGGATAATCGAGCAATGGCACAGCGATCAGAGTGGCCAAGCCAGGACTGAGTGTGGGCCATCTGCGGCCATCTCAGGAATCTGGCTCTCCCACACCCAACTGCACTGACCTGTAGCATCATATCGTACATCCCTCCTTGACAGCTTTTTCTCCAGGCCATGGAGACAAAAAGGAAACATCTCAATATGATATCACTGAAACTTAAATGAGAAGGTGAACAACTTCACTTTTCTCAAAAATAAAATAAAATAAAAAATAAAAATAAATAAATTTTTTATTGCAACAATAATAGATTTGGAACTGGGTGGAAGAATTTAACTTTCAAATATGTGAAATTATAGTGCAAAATAGATCCTATGGGTCCAAACGAGATATTTCTTCTGGTAAAGTAAATCAGTGACCTTCATTCATTGTATGAACAAATCAATATTCCTATAGGTGAAAATACATTTTATGTGCCAGTTAATATGTTTTCTTTCCCTTGCTCTTCTATGAAATTGGATGATTTCCAAATATCTGATTAAATCTATCTTGCTTGGGATGTCATCTTGCCAGATCACTTAAGAATATCAACGCCTTTGATGTGAAACTGGCAGAATCAAATCCTTGGTGACCCCTGATAAATATTATATATGTATATGTAATGTATTGAGGTCATTTATTTCTAAATACTAGCTGCAAGTTGGACAATATATAGTCAGTCTGAGTTAAAGGAAAATCTGGTAGAGAGAGGGTTGTGAAGACCTGAAAGGCCTCTTTTACACGGGCCCTTGCAGACACTGCACATTGAAGGGTGCCCAGACCTGCTGTGGGAGAGGATGGTTTGCTCATTTTAAAGCATTGCTGGGGTGCCTGGGTGGCTCAGTCGGTTAACTGACCAACTCTTGATTTCAGCTCAGGTCATGATCTCAGGGTCCTGGGATAGAGCCCCGCCCTGCACTGGGCTCCCTGCTCAGCGAGGAGTCTGTTTCTCCCTCTGCCCCTTCCCTTCCTCAAGCTCTCTCTCTCTCTTGAAAATAAATAAATAAGGGATGCCTGGGTGGCTCAGTTGGTTAAGCAGCTGCCTTCGGCTCAGGTCATGATCCCAGCGTTCTGGGATCGAGTCCCACATCGGGCTCCTTGCTCAGCAGGGAGCCTGCTTCTCCCTCTGCCTCTGCCTGCCTCTGCTCGCTTTCTCGCTCTCCCTCTCTCTGACAAATAAATAAATAAAATCTTTAAAAAAAAAAAAAAGAAAAGAAAAGAAATAAATAAAAACTTAAAAAAAAATTGTGATACTTTCTCCAAGCCAAAAAAGGAGGTTGGATTTAAAAGTTTAATTTGTAATTCTACAGGAAAAAGATGGGGCAGGGGTGGGGGGAGGAAATCTAACAAACCACAACTCTGAAATATTTTCTGGAATATGGAAAAACTGTTAATTACTTAGGTGAGTTATTAGCGAATCAAATAACAAAAGCATACACATACAACATATTTGCAAATTTAATTTCAAAATTTTAAATGTTTTCAATAACAAATATTTTTTAAAAGATGATGGATACAAAAGATAGATAATACTAAGAATCTAATTTTTCCAGGAAAAATACCATTGCCCCACTCCATGAAACAAAGGTATAATTTCTCTTTGGAATATGATATTGAACTCTTTTTAGTAAGTAAATAGAAGCAAGGATTTAGATAGGCCCCAAATGCTCTCCAATGCACTAATTTACAGATAGTACTTCTGATAACACAAAACTGAATTGTGTCCTTCACTGTTTATTAGAATTCTGAGAAACACCTTTCAGCAACATATATTTACACTACAAATTAACTAAATACGGATTTATAAATACATGAATTTTAAAGAAGAAAACCCTCAAAAGTTATTTTAAAAGAATAATAGCACAAAGCATCAATCATCTACCTTTGGAAGCTGCAGTTAGAGGAAAAGTTATTATATAGTCTAGGGTGAGGGTGGGGGTAGGGGCAGGGGTGGACACTGGGATCAGGGTCAGGTTCAGAGACCCAGTCCCAGTTTGGACTTGGGTTAGGGTTCAGGAGTCAGGGGCTAGGATCAGAGCTAGGGTCGGGGTTAAGGTTAGAGGTCAGAGTCAGGGTCAGGTTTAAGTATGATTGGCTTTCTGCCTTCTTTTCTGTCTGGTCCTTAAGGATGGAGGGGACATGCCTAGGTCCCATGTATATCTTAGGTTGAGCCAGAGCGTTGGTTTTCTACCCCTTAGTCTTGGGCTCTGGCAGAGGAGTGAAATGTCTGCCTGGTCACAGACTGTTTGAAATACAACTGAAATGATTTCACTCATATGTAGAATTTAAGAAAGAAAACACATGGGAAGGGGGGAAAGAAAAAAGGAGAGTGGGAAAGAAGCCATAGGAGACTCTGAAGGGTAGAGAACAAACTGAGGGTTGATGGAGGGATGGGGTGGGGGATGGGCTGGTGGGGGATGGGGATTAGGGGGGCACTGGTTGTAATGAGCACTGGTTATTGTACGTAAGTGATGAGTCACTGAACTCTACTCCTGCAACCAACAAAATAAAACAAAAAACAAATACAATTCAACTTCAGTCCAGGGTTGTGGAGTGCATCCAGATCTCCTCCCCCTGATCTCTGAAGGGTGCTGCTGGCTCCCTGCTGCCTGTCAGCCTGGGAGTGGGTCCGCCCAGAACACTTAGCATGGTGGAGGGGTGGAGAGGGTTCAGGTCATACAGTGAGAGTGTGAGCCCCTGGGCCTGCCAGGTCCAAACCCACTCTGAACTTGCCTCTTGCAAGCATTAATTTATTTCCACCATTTAAAAAATAGTTTATTTTATTTAAGTAAGTATGTCCAATCCCTTGCCATCGTAAGGGTCCTGGCCAAAGGCATCAGAATGGGAAGGGCATGGATGGGGAGACCAAGACGGGGGTGGGGGGTGGTCAGGTCTCCTAGAGGAGCTGTGGAATGGCTCTGTCCCTGGAGAGGAAAACCCAGAACAGTGGGAGGAGAACAGCAAGAAGTAGAGGTCCTGGGGCACCTGGGTGGCTCAAGTGGGTTAATGCCTCTGCCTTCGGCTCAGGTCATGATCCTAGAGTCCTGGGATCGAATCCTGCATCAGGCTCTCTGCTCAGTGGGGAGCCTGCTTCCTCCTCTCTCTGCCTGCCTTTCTGCCTACTTGTGATCTCTGTCAAATAAGCAAAAAAAAAAGAAAAAAAAAAAAAGTAGAGGTCCCTGCAGAGCTCACTGACCTGTTTGTTTTTCCCTTATTTTAGGTCCATTTTGTTAATGTGCATTTTTACTATGAAATCACCCACGTCCTCTAGGCTTCCAGGCTGATGCAATAGGTTTTTCTTTAACCTTTCATTTCTGTTCTTTTTCTATTTTTTGCCAGAATTATCACAATTAACAAAGAAATATTGATACGTTATTATTTACTCAAGCCCATACTTCATTCAAGTTCCTCCTGTTCTACCTTGTCTGTCTCCAAGATCCCATGCAGGACACCATGTGATATGTGGTCATCAAGTCTCTTTAGGCTCTCCTTGCCTGGGACAGTCCCTCAGACTCGTTTTGTTTCAATGACCCCGACAGTGTTGAGGAGGACTGGTCAGTCATTTTGTACATAGACCTGCACTGGGATTTATTTATTTATTTTTCTCATGGTTAGACTGGGGTTGTTGGTTTCGAGGAAGGGGATCACAGAGGTAAAGTGCTCTGTCATCACTGTATAATAAGGGAAGACTTGTCACTGTCTCTGTTAATGCTGGTCTTCCGGCCAAGGTTAGGCTTCCCCACCATGAAGTTACTCTTTCCTGCATGCATACGGTGTGTGCCTTCTTGAGAAGGGAGACACTGGCTGAGTCCACGCTTTAGGAGAGGGGAGTTAGCACCAGCTCCCTGATGAACAGCTGTCTCCATCTATTATTTGGAATTCTGATAGGAGACGTCTATTCAACCCCATTTGTAGAAAACCTATGTAATCTGTTAATAAAAATGCAACTGAGGGACGCCTGGGTGGCTCAGTCAGTTAAGCGTTTGCCTTCCGCTCAGGTCATGATCCCGGGGTCCTGGGATGGAGTTCCGCATCAGCTTCCCGCTCTCCTTCTGTCTGCTGCTCCCTCTGCTGTGCTCTCTTTCTCTGTTAAATAAGATCTTTTAAAAAATGCAACTAAGTAATTTAAAAGATCACACTAGCTTTATTGAAGGGTTCATTAATCAGATAGTAATCCATCTAGCAAATAGAAAGGAGTTCTTTTGAACTGCAGAGATGGGAAATCTTTTAAAGAGAGAGAGACAATCGAAAAAAGGCACTTACTAGCAAAAGATGCATTGTTTTAGGAAAAGTTGCCCTCCTGACAGGGCCAGAAGGGGCCAATCAGTACACTTTCCAGGTTGACTGGTTAAAGGTTACATGGGCCGTGTGTGTGAAATTGCAGTTAGGTTGGGTATTAAGTCTTGGTTTGCTAGCCTGGGTTTCTTAACGCAAGTGACTCCATTTTGGGCCTGTGGCTTCCTTTTAAACAGCTCATTCATTTTTACCCACCTGGGTAGTCATTTTAGGGTGTTGCTCAGTGTTTGGTTGCTGGCTCATTCCTGCTTTGGTGTTTGAGAGCACTCTCCATTGGCTCCTGTTTTCCATTGACATTATTTAATCTTTGTGGGGTTTTTCTTGGTACCTCATTACTTTCTGTTACTTCAAGATTATCCTGGCTGCTATATTTACTGCCTCAGTCCTGGTGTCAGCAATTTCTTCAAAGAACCCTGACTCCCCCACCTTTTTTTTTTTTTTTTTTTAAGATTATTTATTTATTTATTTGACACAGAGAGATCACAAGTAGGCAGAGAGGCAGGCAGAGAAGGGGGAAGAAGCAGGCTCCCCGCCGAGCAGAGAGCCCAATGCAGGGCTAGATCCCAGGACCCTGAGATCACGACCCGACCTGAAGGTAGAGGCTTAACCCATGAGTCACCCAGGCGCCCCATCCTAAATAACTTAATTTTAGTATATTGTGATTTACTCTTTGGGATGTGAAGATGTTTGGGTTTTGACAAATGCACGGTGACAGGTATCCAGCACGAAAGTATCATGGAGAATACTTCAAACCTACACCCCTTGATCCTTTTGTCATCTCTGTAGTTTTGCTTTTTCCAGAATGACCTGTAAATGGAGTCTTCAGAATGGATTCTTTCACTTAACAATATACATGTAAGATTCATCCATGTCTTTGTATGGGGTTCATTCCTTTTTACTGCTGAATAGATTAACAGGAGGAAAACAAACAGAAGTTTAATATCATGCATATGTCCTGTTTACATGGGAGACACCCAGGAAAATGGAGTAACTCCTCCAAGTGGCCCAGCCCTCACCCTAAATGCCATCTTCAGCTAAAGACAAAAAATTTTTGGCGGTGGGAAGGCCAGTTAGAGGTTGTTATCAGGCGAGCACACAAGGGAATGGTTGTTACATGGATTTAAGTCAGTGCCTTCTCTTTTGGTAAGAGTTTCTTGAGATTTGGTCATTCTGGTCCCGATACAGAGGAAGACGGGCTTACAAACGGAGCTTTCCTTTACAAGTGCACATTTCACTCAACAAACAGCAACCTCTGCTCAGTTCTCAGAGGTTCTCTCATGTCTGCTGTTTCTTAAAATGGATTAGCTTCGAATAATCCTTGTGCCAAAGAGGCATATTTGGGGTGCCGTATTCTGCTTGCTTCACCTGGATACCCTCCAGTTTGCTTCTGGATTCATTCATGGAAGGACATTCAGATTTCTCTGCCTGTTTAGCTATTATGAATAGAGCTGCTGTGCACAACTCCATGCTAATTTTTGTTTGGAAACAGTTTTTCAAAGCAGTCATCTCAATACTAGAGGTGCGATTTTTAGCTATTTTTCTTTTTTAAGATTTTATTTATTTATTTGACAGACAGAGATCACAAGTAGGCAGAGAGGCAGGCAGGCAGAGAGCCCAATGTGGGGCTCAATCCCAGGACCCTGAGATCATGACCTGAGCCAAAAGCAGAGGCTTAACCCACTGAACCACCCAGGCGCCCAGATTGTTAGCTATTAAGGTGAGACTTAGCTTTAAAAAAAAAAAAAAAACCTGCCAAACTGGTTTCTGCTGTGGCCTCAGGGAGCATTTTCCCCAGTCGGAAGAAGCATTCCTGTCATTCCTCACCTTCCAACAATCGGTATTCTTGTTTTTTTAAAGTTTAGCAGTAACAGGTGTGTAGCACTATCTCACCGCAGTTTAAATTTATAATTTCCCAATGATAGACGACATTGAGCTTGTATTTGTATGCTTATTTTGTATTTGTTTGTCTTCTTTGTCCAGGCATCTGTTCAGGTATTTATCTCTTATCAATTAGGTTATTTCCTTTTTGTTGAGTTCTGAGAGTTTTTGTATCTTTTGAATACAAATATGTGTTTTGTGAATATTTTATCTCAGCGTGTGGATTGTCTCTTAGTTTTCTGAGCAAGGTCTCCCGCAGAGAAGGTTTAATTTTAGGAAGTTCACGTTATCAATTCTCTTCTCTTGTGGATTGGCCTTTGGTGTTGTGTGTTAAAAGTCTTCACCAAGTCCAAGGTCATGCAGATTTTCCTTTACGTTTTCTTTTAGATATTTCGATAGATTTACATTTTAAATTTGTCTACAATTTGCAATGAATTTTGGTAGAAGTTGTAAAGTTGGCATCTGCATTTCATTTAATTCCACAAAGCTTCCAATTAATTTTTCCTATTTCTGGAGAAGTTAGGGGATATCAGGCTCGATTTCAGTTTGAATTTCCAAAATTCAGTGGATTCAGCTGGACCTGGGGAGGGGACAGGTGTCTCCACTGAACTGAGCGCACCTCAACCTGCACTGTTCCCACCGCCCGCAGGGGGCGCCCGAGCCCAGCTCCCCTAACTGCCGCGGGTCGTGCGCTTCACTTCAGACAGGAGCGGGACCTCTTCAGGAAGCTCTGTGGGGGTTCTGGAGGACGTTGTGGGGCCACGTCGGCACTGACAGGAGCCCGGCCTCCTCAGGACTCGCCGGGGAGGAGAAGATAAGGAGATGCCCCCTGAGCAGGTGCTGCCAAGGAGGCGCGTGGTCACAGGACCCCGCAGAGGAAGGGCGGGCTGTGTAGATGTTGGGGTTTCCATGGCTTTGTGTGTGGTGACGTGGGGTTCACCGTGGTGCTGTGCGCCGGGCTGTGGGGTCTCCCCTTTCTGGGCTCGGATGCGCGCCCGGAGTTCCGCGTCCGTGTTTGTGCGCTGGTGGATTCGGTTCCTGGGGCTCTTCAGACAGTCTGCAGTCAGGGAGCGGCTGCACCCCTCTGTGCTCGTGCTCCCCCGGCCTCAGCCCTGCAGGATTCTTCCCGAGTCCACGCCGCGTCAGGGCTGGTCCAGTGTCTGGAACTTTGGGAGCGACAGCGCGGGCTGTGTAGACAGCTTTGGGGAGAGCAGGTATTTTCCCAGTGTCGGTTCTTCCTGAGCACAGAGGGTCTTCCCATCTCTGTGTGTCTCCCTCCATGTTGGTCATCAGTGTCTCACCGCTGTCAGAGGACAGATCTGTCACCTGCTCAGTAGGTCATGGAGAAGGAGGAGGAAGTGGGGAGGGTTGCTTGGAGGGAAGGTCCACTGGAGCAAGGCAGGGGTTCGGCGTGATGAAGGATTCTCACCAGCCGAGCTGCGGGGACAGTGGATTTCTTGGAGGAGATGAACCCTCCAGCTTCCCCTGCGGGTCCTGGAACCGATGAGTCTCTCCCGTGGGGGATTGTAATGTGGGGTCTGTAACGAGTACTGAGCGCCAGGCGCCCCCTTCCAGCCTCCCCTTCCCGCGTCCCCAGTCCATTTTACTGAGACTTCCTTCATGCTTTTTCACAGTTCTAACCAGGTTGAGGTGGAGCATTGTGGAGAATTGGAATTCCGAATCCCACTACTTCTACTGCACCCGAACACCCGAGGGGCCCCTGATTTAATCCTCCCACGAGTCTCTTGCTAACATGTGGCCTCCTCCAAGGGCGAGTGGCCTCTCCACGGTGGGTGAACTGGATCTGGGAGGGCTTGGCCTCCATCCTGAAGTCTAATGTCCTCCCTGCTTCTGTGACGTGGTGCTAACATGGATGTTTGGAAGAGTCATTTCCTCCACGGTGATTGCAAATCTGCGGTAACTTGTCACAGCAGCACAAATACGCTTTATCTCCGCACTCAGACTCCCCAGCTCTCATTTCTTAACCACGTTGGCCACTTCACATGGGCGTTTTACCCCAAACAGGGACACTGTCCCATGGAACCACCATGTAATCCCAAGTGAGGAAATCATGAGAGTTCCCACATTTTAACGAAGACCAGGCCCGCTTCAGCTGTCATCACCTGCCCAACGGTCTCAAATGTCTTCTCCATTCGGATCCAGTTTTCTTCTTGTGGAACTTCTTCAAGGACTTTCCCTTATTTGGGTAACCTTGATGGATTTAAGGAGCACAGACGGCTCCTATCTGAGTGGTGTTTCTATATGGCTAATGTCACTGGGGCTGTTTTCAGTGTCCATCCACGTTGTGACATGCATCAGTCCTTCATTCACTTTTTCATGGTGACTGAACATAAGAACATTGACCCCTTAAAACATTTCAGGTACACAGTTCTCTGGCCTTAGCTGAGTTCCCACAGTTGTACATCATTCTGCAGAACTTTCTCATTCTCCTCAAGGGAGACTGTATGCATGAAACACCAAATCCCCATTGCCTTTTCCTCTCAGCCCCCTGCAGCCACATTCAGCTTCGTGTGTCTGGATGCTTCCTATAAGTGGAATAATACAGTATCTGCCCTTCTGTGACTGATTTCACTCAGTGGAATGACTTCCAGGTTCAATCCGTGTTGTAGCCTGTGTCAGAACTCCCTTTTTTTTTTTTTTTTTTTTAAAGATTTTATTTATTTATTTGATAGAGAGAGATCACAAGTAGGCAGAGAGGCAGGCAGAGAGAGAGGGAAGTAGGCTCCCTGCTGAGCAGACAGCCCAATGCGGGGCTCCATCCCAGGACCCTGGGATCATGACCTGAGCCGAAGGCAGAGGCTTTAACCCACTGAGCCACCCAGGTGCCCCTAGAATTCCCTTCGTTTTTAAGGCTGAATCATGTTCCATGGTGTATAAACCACCTTTTGTTTATCCATTGATCTGTCAGTGGACACCTGGGTTGCTTCCACCTTTCAGCTGTTATGAAAAATGCTCTGAATAAGGGTACTTCTACTTCCAGTTTTTGGGGGCATATAGGCTGCAGTGGAATTCTGTGTTTGATATTTGAGGAGCAACCATATTTTTTCCCACAAATGAACCATTTTATTTCATTCCTGCATAGGCAAGAACAAGATTGCCTCATTTTGTTTATCTTCTTTCCCATGGATGGACATTTTCATAGTTTCTGGTTTTGGCCTATTGTGAACGCTGCTGCTATAAATATTCCTGTACATTTTTGTTTGTTTGTTGGAACCAGTGTTTTCAATTTTGGGAGTATATATCTAGGAGTACAATTGTTGAACAGTATGGTAATTTTGCTTTGATCTATTTGAGTAAATGCCAAACTATTTGATACATAGATTGCACCATTTTTCACAAGCGAGGTTTAAGGGTTTCAGTTTCTCAACATCATTTTGTTATTTTTAGTTTTCTTGATCATAGTGATTCTACTTGTGTAAAAGGACATGTAACAAATCTTCACTTCCATAAGGACTAATGATGTTTAACATCTATTTGTGTGCTATTCACCATTTGTATGATTTCTCTGGAGAAGGTCTATCCAAGTCCTTTGTCCATTTTGAAAATGGGGTTGTCTTTTTGTTGAGTTGTAAAAGCTCTTTACATATTCTAGGCAACAGTCTCTTATTAGATAAATAATGTACAAATATTTCCTTCCATTCCAAGGGCTGTCTTTTCACTTTCTGGATAGTATCTTCTGATGTACAAATATTTTTAATTTTTTTTTACATTTGTTTTTTTAAAAGTGAGTGAGAGAGAGTGTGTTCATGGACAGGGGCAGAGGAAGAAGGAAAGAGAATCTTAAGCAGGCCCCACACTCAGGGTGGAACCCGACATGGGGCTCAATCTCATGACCGTGAGATCATGATCTGAGCCAAAATTAAGAGTCAGACGGTTAATCAGCTGAGCCACCCAGGTGCCCAGGACAGATTTTTAATTTTGATGATATTATTTTATCTGTTTTTTTCTTTCCCTTCTTATGCTTTGGTGTCAGATCTAAAAGTATTGCTAAATCCAAGGTTATGAATATTTATCCCCATTTGTTTCTTCTAGAGTTTATAATTTTACCTCTTACATTTAAGCCTTTACTTATTTTGAGTTAATATTTATATGTGGTGTGAGGTAAGGGCCCAGTTCCATTCCTCTGTATAAGAATAGATGATTGTCTAACACCCTTTGTAGAAAAGACCATTCTGTCCTCCCAGTGTAATGTTGTCCATCCTTGTCAAAATTCAGAGGACCATAGATGAAGGGGTTTATTTCTGGGCTCCCAGTTAAATCTCATTGATCTGTATGCATACTTTAAAATTTTATTTTATTTTATTTACTTAAATTTTTTTTAAAATTTCAGTTCAAGGGGCGCCTGGGTGGCTCAGAGGGTTAAAGCCTCTGCCTTTGGCTCAGGTCATGATCCCAGGGTCCTGGGATCGAGCCCCGCATCGGGCTCTCTCCTTGGTGGGGAGCCTGCTTCCTCCTCTATCTCTCTCTGTCTGCCTCTCTGCCTACTTGTGATCTCTCTCTGTCGAATGAATAAATAAAATCTTTAAAAAAAAAAAAATTTCAGTTCAATTAATTAACATAATGTATTATTTGTTTCAGGGTGTATGCATACATTTACGACAGTATCACAATGTTTTATTTACTGTTGCTTTGTACTAAGATTTGAACTTTGGAAGTAAGGCCTTTTACCTTTGATTTTCTTTTTCAAGATTGTTTTGTCTATCTTGTGGTCCCTTAAATTCCATATGACTGGGGCACTTGGATGGCTCAGTGGGTTAAGCTCTGCCTTCAGCTCAGAACACAATCTCAGGGTCCTGGGATTGAGCCCTGCATCAGGCTGTCTACTCAGTGGGAAGCCTGTTTCCCTCTCTCTCTATCTGCCTCTCTACTCACTTGTGATCTCTCTGTCAAATAAATAAATAAAATCTTTTTTAAAATTCCATATGATTGTTATGATCAGCTTGTGCATTTCTTCCCAAAGGCCTTTGTGAAATTTCTTGGGAACACATTGAATTTCCACATTGCATTGTGTACTGTTGCCATCTTATCAATAGTATGTCTCTTCATCATCGTGGGGTGTCCTCAGATTTATTTAAGTTTCCCTTACTTTCTTTCAGCAGTGCTTTGTAATTTTTGGTCTATAAGACTTAAACCTTGATTACGTCTATTCCTAAGTATTTTGTCAATGTTGATGTTCCCTAAAATGGAATTGTCATCTTAAAGTCCTTTTTGGATGATTCATTGCTAGTGTATACAAATAAGAGAGATTTTTGTGTCTTGATATTTTGTCCTGTAACTTTGCAGAATTAGGGAACTGGCTGTAATAATTTCTGTTGATTCTTTAGGAAGCTCTCTATATAAGATGATGCCATCTCTGGTCTCTGAATAGGCCTAGTTCTACTGTTTCCTTTCACATGTGGATTCCTTACTTCTTGCCTTATTGTTCTGGGTAGAACTTTCAGTACGGTATTGAGCAAGGAGGGAAAGCCAGCATGATGGACTTGTTTGTGATTTCAGAGTAGAGCTGTCAGTACTCAAAATTGAGCATGATGTTTGATTAGGGTTAGGGTGGGGTTAGGGTTAGGGTCTCCCTGTCCTGCACTGTACAGAGCCCATTCTTCTCTGGTAACCAGCAGAATGATCTTTTCAAAACATAACCTTTGAGCCTCTGATTTGCTCCCCCAGCTGCCTGTCCTCTCCAGCCTTTCTTCTCCCACCATAACCCCTCCCCAACCCCATGGGGCTCCCAGGTGTGTGGTCATTCCACATGTTCTTGGGCCTGACTCCAGGCCTTTACATTCTCTCTGCCCTCTGCCAGGAACACTCCTCTCTCCCCCCTGCTTCATGTCTGGCTTGTTCCCCTGTTGGCTGGACCTGGACTTGCCCCCTGGTTAGCTGACTCATGTCTATCGGCTGTGTGTGGCCTTGTCCCCTATTTAAAGGTAGTGTCCACTTTCCCTGTGTGAGCGATTTGCTAAGCTGCCAGGTATGGGGCAGGCACTGGGAAGTAGCCTTAGTGCCTGTGTGAAAAAATCAGTCTCAGAGTGCCAGGGTGGCTCAGTTGTTAAGTATCTGCCTTTAGCTCAGGTCATGATCCCGGGGTCCTGGGATTGAACCCTGCCATGTTGGGCTCCCTGCTCAGCAGGGAGCATGCTTCTCCCTCTCCCACTCCCCCTGCTTGTGTTCCCTCTGTCTCTCTGTCAAATAAATAAATAGAACCTTAGAAAAATCAGTCTCAGAGGGGCTCACCACCCTTGTTGACAACGAAGGACCACTCTCCCCACAGGTAGTTCCCTCAGAGAGACAAGACTTCCACCTTCTTGGAGCCAGGGAAATGCAGTCCTGGACTTGGAAGCTTACACTCTTGCATTCATGGCTGGGGCCTAAGCAGGCCCCCTCTTCTTCCAAGGGTCCTCGTTTCCCTTCCCTGCCCACTGGCTGGACCTGATTCTTGATCTGGGGAGTTTGAGGGCAACCACTCCTGGGATTACCAGTGGTTGACTGATGGACTTTGTCAGCAAGAGGCCCAGTAGCCTTCAAGGGAGGACCCCATAGGGGGTGGAGGCAGTCTATTGGGGCCAACGACAGCTCAGTCAAAGCAAAGTGGGGCAGGAAACCAGCCCTGATAGTTCTAGCCAGTCTGTAGGACATAGAAAGGCCCTGATGATTCTAGCCAGACTATAAGACATAGGAGGGCTGTGCCCAAAGGTGCTCCACTCCTGGCAGGTGGGGACAGGACCTGCAGGGGGTCGGCTAGGGGAGGGCACCAGCAGGGTTTGCATGGGAGTCAGCAGAGGGGAAATGTTCCTGATTCCAGCATGCTGACTGTGGGGTTGGTTTCCTGCCTGTGAAGCCTCAGGCTCCCCTTTGTATAATGGGGTGCTAATGGCCCCCATATCTGGGAGCAGAAGGTAGGGAGGCCCTGCAAGCAAACTTGCTCAGGACAGGCTGAGAGAGTGGTTGTTGCTTAAAGTGGGACCAGGGCCTGCCCCCTTGAAGAAGGTACACATGTCCATGGCCCCCAGCTCTGGGGTCCTGCTGCCAGCCTCTGACAGTGACCTTCCTCCCACCTTGTCCCTCATCCCTGTAGATATGTGGTCCTGGAGCTGTGGTCCTGGAGCTGTTCCTGTAGAGGACAGAGAAGCCTATTATGGTGGGAACACAAGGTCACCTACTAGGTCTTCACTGACCAGCAGGCTGCAAGGCCCGTGTGCCCCCCAGGAGGGCTGGAGGGTGGTAGACCTCAAGGTCCCCAGTGCCCTACACTGGCAGGATATGTCCATGTAGCACATGGCAATGGTCAGCTGCTTCTGTGAGCAGACAGACGTCCGTGACGTGGACGACCTGGTATGTGCAGATGTGGACATGAAGTTCTGTGACCATGTGGGCATGGAGACCTGTCCCCCCTCTTTGGCACCCTGCACCCCAGTTTCTACCCAGTGTCCTGTGAAGACTTCAGCTACCAGCGCTGGCCACAGTCCCAGACCCTTATCCCTAGGGACCAGGACAATGTTTACTACATGTGGGCCTTTTTTTGGGGGGGGTGGTGGAGGTTCACCAACTGGCCTTGGCCTGTCACCAGGCGACGGGGGTCAACCTGGCCAATGGTCAGCCATTATGTACGATTTCTGCCTTGGTTTTATTTTTTTATTTAATTTAATTTTTACAATTTAAATGCATTAGCGAATATACAGAACATTGGTAGATTTTAATGTAGTGTTCAGTGTTTCATTTATTGCCTATAACACCTAGTGCTCATCACAACACATGCCCTCCTTAATACCTGTCACCCAGGTACCCCATCCCCTCACCCCCTTCCCTTCTGTAACCCTCAGTTTGGTTCCCAGAGTCCAGAGTCTCTCATGGTTTATCTCCTTCTCTGATTTCTTCCCATTCAGTTTTCCCTCCCTTCCCCTGTGGTCCTTTACACTATTCCTTATGTTCCATGTATGAGTGAAACCATATGATAATTGTCTTTCTCTGCTTGACTTATTTCACTCAGCATGATCCTCTCCAGTTCCACCCATGTTGATGCAAATGGTGGGTATTCATCCCTTCTGATGGCTGAGGAATATTCCCTTGTATATATGGACCACATCTTCTTTATTCATTCATCTGTTGAAGGACATCTAGGCTCTTTCCACAATTTGGCTATTGTGGACATTGCTGCTATGAACATTGGGGTGCAGGTGGCCCTTCTTTTCGCTACATCTGTATCATTGGGGTAAATACCCAGGAGTGCTATTGCTGGGTCATAGAGTAGCTCTATTTTCAACTTACTGAGGAACCTCCACACTGTTTTCCAGAGTGACTGCACCAGCTTGAATTCCCACCAAAAATGTAAGAAGGTTCCCTTTTATCCACAACCTCGCCAACAGTTGTTGTTTCCCGTCTTGTTAATTTTAGCCATTGTGACTATGAAAAGTTGTATCTCATTACAGTTTTGATTTGTATTTCCCTCATGTCAAGGGATATTGAGCACTTTTTAATGTGCCCATTGGCCATTTGGATGTCTTCTCAGGAGAAATGTCTTCCTGTCTTTGGCCTATTTCTTGACTGGATCATTTATTCTATGAGGGTTGGGTTTGGTAAGTTCTTTCTAGATTTTGGATATTAGCCCTTTATCTGATATGTCATTTGCAAATATCTTCTCTCATTCTGTTGGTTGTCTTTTGGTTTTGTTGCTGTTTCCTTTGCTGTGCAAAAGCTTTCTATCTTGATGACATCCCAACAGTTCATTTTTGCTTTTGTTTCCCTTGCCTTCGGAGACATGTATAGCAAGAAGTTGCTGTGGCTGAGGTCAGAGAGGTTGCTGCCTCTGTCTTCCTCATTTGGATTTGGATGAATTCCTGTCTCACCTTGAGGTTTTTCATTCATTTGGAGTCTATTTTTGTGTATTATATAAGGAAATGGTCCAGTTTCATTCTTTTGCATGTGGCTGTCGCATGTTCCCAGCACCATTTATTGAAGAGACTGTCTTTTTTTGATTGGGTATTCTTTCTTGCTTTGTCAAAGATTAGTTCACCATAAAGTTGAGGGTCTATTTCTGGGTTCTCTATTCTGTTCCATTGGTCTTTGTGTCTGTTTTTGTGCCAGTATCATGCTGTCTTTTTTTTTTTTTAATAAAGATTTTTATTTATTTATTTGACAGAGAGACACAGCGAGAGAGGGAACACAAGCAGGGAGAGTGGGAGAGAGAGAAGCAGGCTTCCCACCAAGCAGGGAGCCTGATGCGGGGCTTGATCCCAGGACTCTGGGATCATGACCCGAGCCGAAGGCAGATGCTTAACGACTGAGCCACCCAGGCACCCCAGTATCATACTGTCTTGATGATCACCTCTTTGTAATATAGCTTATGGTCACCTGCCTTGGTTTTAAATGGCTATTTCTGTGCTGGTGTTTGTGAAATGTGGACACTCACTCGTTCTGGATGCATGTCCCATTGGGATTCCTCAGTGTCCAGTGGTGGGTCAGCACATGTGCCCTCATCTGCCTGCAGTGTGTCTTAGCAAGCATTCACTGCGTGCCTATCATGAGCTAAGTCACCAACAAGGTGCAGAGCATGAGAGTGAGAACTAAGATACAGGATCCCTGCCCTCCTGGGACTTGCGATGGCCCGTCCTTTTGACTCACCCCATCCTCCTGACTCACTTCTTTCCTATTGTGATGTAATTGACACACAGTTCGTACTGTTAAGTGTCTTTCAGGGTACAGTTCAGTGGCAATAAGTACATTCACTGTTCTGGACCTGCCACCTCCATCCATCACCACCACTTCTTCATCATCCCAAACTGAACCTCTACCCATGAGACCCGAACCCCCCATTCCCCATCCCCAACCCCAGCATCCAGCAGCTCCTTCCACCTCTATGAGTTGGAGTGCTCTCCATCCCTTACAAGTGGGGTCCTCCAGTATTAGCTCTTTAGGGACTGGCTTATTTCACGTAGCACAATGGGCTCAAGTTCTGTTCCCATGAGCCTGGATCTGACACATTTTTCCCCCAAAGGAATGGCTCAGCCCTCTCCTGTCTAAGCCGAGCCTCCTCAGTCTCCTCTGCTCCCCTCATTTTCCTCCTCAGCCTGAAGATGATCTCAACCAATCTGCAGCTTTGAAATCCAGTTCAGTTCAGATGCCAGGAACATACCTCAGGGGTCTCAGGCCTCACCTACCCTATCTGTCCTGTCCACATCAGGTACCTGCATCTCTCCACCCCCACAAGCTGGCCACCTGCTCCTCTCACAGATATCCCCATCTCAAAAGCCCAGACCCTTGGATTCCTCTGTGACTTGTTGCTTTCTACCAACTGTCCCAGTAGTGAGGTGGCTACTGGAGGACATTTAATGTCCAAAGCATTTAAAGGCATATGTGAGTCTCTGCTGCCTAGGGCAATGGATAAGAGTTGTGGCAAAGGGAAACCAAGCAGAATCACTGGAAGAAAGGCTGAGTGATGAGAAGCTTTAGGGAAGAAGGGCCTGGAAGCTTTGACCTCTTCCCAAGCCCCTGGGATACTGCGTGCATGGGCTGGGGGCCTGCTCAGGGCCGACCTGAGAAGGCCCTAGGCTCTGCCCTCCAGTGATTGTCAGACTTGGCAAGTAGGAAGTGAAGGCCAAGGCAGAGTGCTAAGAGGCCTGGCTGGTGCTGAAGGTGTATCCCGACACCCGCACACCCAGAGCTCTCCTCCCCATCTACAAAAACTGGATGTTGTAAGGGCCTGGTTGGCCAGAGGGATTCATTTTGTATTTATGTAGTGAACTTAGATTGACCCTGACCCTCCCAGAGGACCTAGCATGACTGCAGTTTTCTCTGTGTATTGCAATCTCATTGGCCACCTGTGTATAGCCTGGCTAAACTACCTCTATAAAAGTTAGTCTGTGAGGCTGGGAGGGGTCGCCTCTTTGCAAGAGATGGCCCTGACCGGTCAGTTGGATTCTCGATGCTTAGCACGAAATAAAGCTTTGCCTGACCTTCGCTTTGTATCAGTCTCACTCCTTTGATTACGGACCCTAACATTGGAGGGGGCACCCGGATTCAAACGACGAGAACTGAGCCAGCATCGGAATTTTTGGGAAAAGCCTCCGGAGGTAAGATCACGGGATCCTATCTGTCTGTCTGGTTGGAGCTCCAGGGTATGGCCCACCGGGGAGAAGCTGGATGCAGCCATGCTCCCCAGGGCTGGAGTGGATGCGGGGACGCCCCATCCCTCTGCTGGGCAGTCGGGGGGGGGGTTCGAGTCCCCCTGGGCGGTAGGGGGTTTCAAGAAAGCCCCCACCAGTGGCAGGTTCTGGGTAAGAATCGTTGGGCCTGCGGTTGTCTTTGCCTGGTCCTTTTGTTGTCTGTTGTGTTGTTTGCTATGATTGAAGGAATGAGGCAAGCAGAGGGTAAGGGGACGCTGACTTTCATCTCTCCGTTCTTCATAATAGATGTGAGGCTTCTCGCTCACTCATTTCATGTGTTAAGGGCTATGACTGGAGCCAACTGGGGTTAGTCTAATGCCGGGTTAAGGTGCCCAATGCTGATGCTCATTGGAGCCGGGCATGGAATATGAGTGCCTAGTGGGCCACTTTTGGTAAGCAGAACTGGCACTGCGGGATGAACCGACCTCGAGACAGAGACTTTAAGGAATATTCCCAAGCAGCTGCCGAAACTCCCTTTGTTTCGGGGAATTCCTTGTCTTCTCTGGCCTGACTGCCTAGCCCCTCTCCCTTGCTGGCGGGAGAGCATGGCATCTGAAGTGGAGATGGTTATTTGTCTGTCTCAAGGTTTTAATGGGTAATTGTTAAAGTGGCTTCCGAAGTCTTTGGTAACCTGAAACTGTGAAGGGTTGCTTGAATGACAAATGGAATTAAATTTGTTGGACATGTAGGTCTTAACCAAATGGGATAAAATGCTAGAGCGTTGGCTGCTGGAACTGGGTTTGTGCTTTTGAAATCTGCTGGTGAACACGTTCTGTGCTTAACTGATTGATAAATTTGCCACCTAAAGAATTCTGTTGTAACAACTCACAATTGGTTTATATTTAGTCTTCAGTAGAGGTTAAGGTATTTCTAAGAGTACAAAATTCTGTTAAGTGTAATTAAGACTGATGGAAATGAGAAAAGCAACTTTGTATGTAAAAAGTAGGAGATATGTAAAAAGAGAGAAAAACAGCCCCGAGGCCACTGTTGGAGCTAAATCCATTCGTAAAAGAATGGAAGGGGAGACTGATCACCTCCCATTAGCCAGGGATACCCAAAGGGGAGGGTGTCCAACCTGTTTGAATCTGAAGAGTGCCTGACTATGTGAATGTGTCTGTATAGCTCCACTGCTTCTGCTATGGAGTCTGAGTGGGCTGCACCCTGAGTCTCGCAGGGCATCATATGGCATAACCGTCATCTACTCCACCGAGTAGCCTGGTCCGGGGTTTATATGGACAGACCTTAGCTAAGACACTCCTAAGTTCCCATGAAGGACGCGAGCAGGACAGCATCTGAAAGATCCCTCTCCCTTTGTCCTCGACATCATTCACTATGGGAGGGAAACCTAGTAAACTCATTATCTGCATACTTAAAAAAAAAAAAGAGAGAGAGAGACACTGGTATAGAAAAGCTGGTTTTCTCTCTGCTTAAAAAGACAAAGTTTTCTTAAGTTAATTGATCTGTTATGGTTTTCTCTTTGCCTGCCCAGAAAATTTGGTTTCTATGTTTTGTTTTATCAGGTGTTTAACATCCCTAATTACATTTAGGCATGTGTTTTAAAACTTTCTAAGGTTTTAGCAATTGTTGACAAGATTTAAACCAATGATAAACCTTGGGTTACATTTGGGAAAATGCTATGCATTTTCTAAAGTTTTAATATGTTGATAGATCATCACTTGATATTGTGATTATGGAAATGTTATGTGTCACAGAAGTAACATGATTTTCTTGCCAGTTACATTGTAAGTTCTCATTTCACCAGCTCTTTACCATATCTATTCTGAGTTTTTGTCATTTGTAATTGTTTTAATTCTCTTGTAAGATAAATTCCGTCTCAAAGAAAATTCATATGAGAGACTTTCAGGACAAATAAAGGTCTTTGATATGTTGAAATTCTGGAACTGAAATGGGTAAGAATTTATAGAAGTAAAAGCTGCATTCGGACTAAACCAGAATTATTAACATGGGACTAGGTGAACTGAAAGATTGTAATGTTGTATCTCTTGATGTTTTGTCTTATGTTTGCTCTTCCAGACTAGGGAAACTTTTTCTTAAGTTATCTGTAACTTACAGAGATAAAAATGTAGTCATTTGTAAACAAATCAAGGTATTCAACTCTTTCTCTCTATCTGAACCCTCTGAAACCAAAAGGTCTCAGCAAGTATTCTTTCTTCCATGGCAATCAGTCATTTGCATAAGTTCAATAAGAATCTGATCTCCTTGTAACAGGACACCATTGGAAACACTGGTTATTTTACCATGGCTTTGACTGGAATGTCATATTTGAAAAGACTCAGATATGACTAGACAGCTTAAAGGAACTAAGGTTGACTTTATAAAATCTGGAACCATAAAGCCCTTTGGAACTGTTGGCCTGATACCTTGCTTACAGAGTTCCCAGCAGCCTCACCAGGTGAGTAAAGGATGTTACTTCCTGGCTGGTGCAGGAACCTCAGGATTCTTTGGGGGCCTCAGGAAGAGGAATTCGCCCAAATCGACAGGTATTCCAGGCATGTCTGATGGCAAGTATGTAGCTTGGCTTCTGGCCTGGAGAGGCTATTATAAGTTCAACCTAGAGATTCCTTACGAGAAGTTCCAGCAAAGCAGATTCTAAAAGATTTATATGATCCCTCACTGTTCTTGCTGAGCTTATGTAAATAATTAGGCCAAGCTTGTTAAAACTGGACTTGTTTTTCAAATAAATTAGTCCTGATTTGGCTATCTCTGAAAACGAGGGTTTTTTAGAGAGAAAAATTATGTTTTAATAACACACCTTTATGGATGTTAAATTCTAGATTTGATTGTCTTTAAATGTTTGTTTACTTAAGCTAGACAACTTGAGGTAAACTTCAGGGAAGTTGCACGATAGCTCACTTAGACAATCTTGCTTTGCCAGTCAGTCAGCCCCCGGTATAGGAAACTTCAGAAAATTGAAGGATTTGAAGGGAAGAATCTGACTGAGTTAGTGGGAATAGCAGAAAAGGTGTTTAACAACAGGGATGCACAAGAGGATGAAAAACAGACCAAAAAAACTGGTTAAGTTTTGGCATTACATGAGGCAGGGAGGAGATGGGTAGGGGATAGTAAATGGAAGGAAAAACCTAAGCACAGAGAAGGCAGGCAGGAAGACTTAGATTCAGATCAGTGCGCTTACTGTAAGGAAAAAGGACATTGGGCCAGGGAGTGCCCCAAAAAGAAGACGGCAATGCTGGCCACCAGAGTAAAAATTAAAGTTGAGGGGAAATCAGTTGATTTTTGGTGGACACGGGAGCCCAATTTTCATCATTACTTAAACCTATGGGAAAACTATATGGAGAGAAAGTTTGGGTACAAGGAGCAAATGGCACAGAGAGACATAAGTGGACAACAGAAAGGACTTTAAATTTGGCCTCAGGAGTAGTTAAACATCGATTTTTGGTCCTCCCTAATGCCCCATATAACTTGATGGGAAGAGATCTCCTCCACAAGTTAAGAGCTGGCATTCAGTTCTCGGAAAGAGACATGACTGTAACCTTGAGACAACCCACTGTACAAGTGCTTATGGCAGCAGTAGATGAATACCTCCTTTACGAGCCAGTCTCAAAACCAGAGGAGACAAAGTGGGGGAGCCTTCTCCAAATCCTACAGGATGAGTTTCCCCAGGTCTGGGCAGAAGGGAAGCCCCCTGACTTGGCCAAGGAACAACCTCCAGTGGTGGTACAGTCAAAGGCGACAGCTACGGCTGTTCGCGTTCGGCAGTACCCCCTTCCCTGGGAAGCAAAGGAAGGGATCAGAAAACACATTAACCGCCTCCGAGGAGACAGGATCCTAGTTCCTTGCAAATCTCCATGGAACACATCTTTGCTGCCTGTCAAAAGGCCGAGACTGGGGAGTACCAACCCGTCCAGGACTTGCGGGAAGTTAATAAACGGGTTGGAGATATCCACCCGACAGTGCCTAACCCCTATACCCTACTCTCCCTCCTGGGCCCCAAAAGAACTGTGTATACCATCTTAGATCTCAAGGATGCATTTTTTTCTGCATGTCTTTAGCAAAGGAATTCTCAGCACCTTTTTGCTTTTGAGTGGTCCGACCCACAGGAAGGATTCCAAGGCCAGCTCACCTGCACAAGACTTCCCCAAGGGTTCAAGAATTCACCCACTATCTTCGACGAGGCCCTACATGAGGATTTGTGTGAGTACAGAATCTCCAACCCAGGAGTCACTCTGTTACAGTACGTTGATGGCTTGCTAGTAGCCGCTGAGGACTATGAGTCATGTTTGTGGGGGATGAGAGCTCTATTACAGACTCTGCAGGAAAAAGGGTATTGGGTGTCAGCAAAGAAAGCACAGCTCTGTCAGAGCCATGCCACTTATCTAGGCTTTGGTCTCCACGAAGGAGTGCATTCACTGTCTGAGTCCAGGAAACAGGTGATCACCCGATACCCCCGCCCCACCATGTCCTGACAAGTGAGGGAGTTTCTTGGGACGGTGGGCTACTGTAGGCTGTGGATACCGCGGTTTGCGGAGATTGCCTGACCTCTCTGCGAACTGGCAAAGGGAGGGCTCACTATGATAGAGTGGACAGCTGAGGCAGAAGGAGCATTTTGGGAATTACAAACAGCCTTACTGAGTGCCCCAGCACTGGCCATCCCAGATGTTACCAAGCCCTTCCACTTGTATGTGGATGAAAAGGCAGGGGTGGCCAACGGGGTTTTGACTCAGACTCTGGGGCCTTGGCAAAGGCCAGTGGCCTATCTTAGCAAGAAACTAGAACCCGTAGCACCTGGGTTCCCCCCGTGCCTTTGCATAATTGCTGCCACAGCCCTCCTGGTCAAGGATGCAAGTAAATTGACTTTGGGTCAAAATCTCATCTTGACCACCACCCACACTATCGAGGGCCTTCTCCGGACTCTACCCGACTGATGGATGATGAACACCCGAGTGACAGGGTATCAGGGCCTCCTCCTCAACGAACCAAGAGTGACCTTCCAGCCCCGGGTGGTGCTAAATCCAGCCACACTGCTGCCAGAGGAGCTAGCTGACCATCCACATGACTGTGGGGAGGTCCTAACCCAAGTCACAGGAATAAGGCCGGATCTCAGAGACATTCCCCTCCCGGATGCCGAGATGACTCTGTTCACAGATGGGAGTAGCTACATGGTCAATGGAAAGAGGTGTATGTGGGGGCTGCGGTGGTTTCTCCTGAGCAGGAACTCTGGACAGCAGCCCTGCCACATGGAACTTTGGCACAAAAAGCGGAACTGATTGCACTCACTAAGGCACTGCAGATGGCCAAAGGTTAAACAGCCAACATCTATACGGACAGCAGGTATGCCTTTGCTATTCTCCATATACATGGGGCTATTTATAAAGAAAGGGGCCTGTTAACAGCAAAAGAGGTGGCTGTTATGCATTGCACAGGACACCAAAAGGGGACTGATCTGATTTCAAAAGGAAACCACTTAACAGATCAAGCCATAAAGCAAGCAGCCTGAGAAACAGTGCAAGAGCTGGTTACACTCCCGGCTCTAGCCCTACCAGAAAAACCGGACTATTCAGAGGAAAGCTAATTCTTCCTTGAAGACTAGGTAAGAAGTTAGTAGACCAGATACATCAGGGTACTCATTTGGGGTCACGCAAACTCAAGGAACTTAAAGGCAAGCAGTTCCAGGTTTCTAAATTAGGGCGTATGGTTCAGGATTGGGAAGAGGGAAAAGAGAAAGAGGTAAAGAACCAGGAATTTATTGGGAAATAGATTTTACAGAAATGAAACCCGGAAAATATGGGCACAAGTATATGTTAGTTTTTGTAGATATCTTTTCAGGCTGGGTAGAGGCTTTTTCCACCAAACATGAGACAGCAGGAGCGGTAGGCAAAAAGCTACTAGAAGAAATAATTCCTAGGTTTGGGTTGCCTCTCGCGATCGGGTCAGACAATGACCCTGCATTTGTGAGTTCAGAGTCACAGGCATTGGCCAAGGCCGTGGGCACAAATTGGAAACTATATTGTGCCTATCAGCCCCAGAGTTCTGGGCAAGTAGAGAGAATGAACCGGACTCTTAAAAAGACTTTGACAAAACTAATTCTGGAGATTGGCGGTGGATGGGTGGATCTTCTTCCTTTCACCCTCCTCAGGGCACGATGTACACCCTATTTAAACAAGGTGACCCCATTTGAAATAATGTTTGGGAGACCCTCCACCCCGCTCTGTCCTCAGCTACAAGAGGTTGCCCTAGCAGAAATGACTGATCAGTCTACTCCAGTCACTGCAGGCATTACAGTCTGTCTTTAAAAAAGCCCATGCAGGGATCCGAACTGCCCACACTGGGATGGGACGGAGGTGGAACCACATCCTTACCAACCCGGGGACTTGGTTTGGATACGTCGCTATCAAGTGGGGAACTTGGAGCCTCACTAGAAGGGACTGTTTACTGTTATCCTGACCACCCCACAGCAGTAAAAGTAGAAGGCATCAGGGCCTGGATTCATGCGGGTCACGTCAAACGAGCTGAGGACGAAGATGCCCCCCCGAGGTGGAAGCCACAGCCAATGGACCCCGCTGACCATGGACTAAAGCTAAGACTCAAAAGACTATGAGTTTATTGTTGCTCCTATTGTTACCTGTTTATGTAATGTATAGGTAGGAAATTAGATGAAGGAAATTAGGAAAAAATGGAAAAGGTTCTATGAAGCAGTAAATGGCTAACTCATCAGCCGACTGTGCACTAGTGTCATTTGTACAAAAGAAAACTAGAGCGATAAAATGTTAGACTTACATGCTCAATATAACCCCTTACAACCAGAGAACATAGAACTGGCTGAAAAGTCAAGGATTTGACTAATCTCCAAAGAAAAGGGGGGAATGTAACGGCCTGGTTGGCCAGAGGGAGTCATTTTGTATTTATGTAGTGAACTTAGGTTGACCCTATGCAGTAAACTTAGATTGACCCTGCCCCTCCCAGAGGAACTTACTTGCAAAGCCTAGATAAAAGGGCGGATCAGGCCAGGTGAAGACATCCAATCAGTTGGGGGCGCATATATCTACTAGGGTAAATTGAAATTCAATTGGCCACCCGTGTGTTACCGAGCAGTTTTTTTCTGTGTGTGGCAGACATAGCATGACTGCAGTTTTCTCTGTGTATTGCAATCTCATTGGCCACCTGTGTATAGCCCGGTTAAACTACCTCTATAAAAGTTAGTCTGTGAGGCTGGGAGGGGTCGCCTCTTTGCAAGAGATGGCCCTGACGGGTCAATTTGATTCTCGAAGCTTGGCGCGAAATAAAGCTTTGCTTGACCTTCGCTTTGTATCAGTCTCGCTCCTTTGATTATGGACCCTAACATATGTCATGTTTTGTTTTGTTTTGTTTTTTTCATAAGGAGGGCAGTTTCCAGATGTTTAAGGAAATCTCACCCAATCGACAGTTGACCACTACATTCACAGACCAGACACTTCTGTGACCACACATGACAAGGGATACAGATTTGACAAAATCAGCTCAGAAATGTCACTAAGCCAACAGCAGAACGGCAGTGAGAGGAACAGCAGTGGTGAACCCTGGGGAGGGGCAGAAACTGGCATTTGACTGGCTGCATTATACTCTTCGCAGTGTCCCAGATCCAAAGGCAGAGAGAAGTGGTGGTGACACAGGAAAGGAATGTATTTCAGTGCAGCCGACACCGGAAGGCAGAGGACTGGCATGGTCTTGAGGTGTTGAAAACACTCCTGGGCTCTCTGTGAGGAAAATCTAGGACAAAGGTGGTTGGGTGCAGGGGGTCAGTAAGGTTCCAGTCAGTCATTGTCTTGGGGTCCATCACAGGGGAACTTGCTGGTGTCAGGCAGTGGTTATTGCTTGAGCGGTCGTTTTGGTGCCCGTTGTGTCTTTGTCTTGAGTTAACAGATGAGCCCAAAGGAAGGACATCATCAGTTAGGAAGTACAGACAAGGTCAGAGTGGAGGAAGGTGAAGGCCTCTTTTCGCTCCAAGAGCAGGGGAGCTCCGAGCCTCTGCTACACACCTTGCCTGCTCATTGCTTCCAGCTGCCTGGTCCCAAGTTTTATTCTTTTAATGAGCTGGTCTTGTGGTAAGTAATGTGTTTCTCTGAGTTCCATGAGCCACTGGAGCAGACTGTTTGAACCTGAGGAGGAGGAGGTTGTGGGGCCCTCCAGTCTGTGGCCATAGCTCAGAAACATGGGTGACCTCTCTGCCAAGCCACTGGCTGACCACTAAGTTACAGCCCAGGGCTTCAGTGGCCACACACAGCAAAGAACACAGACTTGACCAAGTTAGTTCAAAAAAGTCACTAAGCCAACAGAAGCGACCACAATAAGCAGCAGTAATGAAGCCTGGGGTGGGGAAGGTCTGATTTCAGGATTCTTTCCTTATAATATTTTTTTTTAAAGATTTTATTTATTTATCTGACAGAGAGAGATCACAAGCAGGCAGAGAGGCAGGCAGAGAGAGAGAAGGAAGCAGGCTCCCCGCTGAGCAGAGAGCCCGATGCGGGGCTCGATCCCAGGATCCTGAGATCATGACCTGAGCCAAAGGCAGCGGCTCAACCCACTGAGCCACCCAGGCGCCCCGGATTCTTTCCTTATAATATTCATCATCACACTCTGGACTTGTCAGTGGGGCCAAGTCCCCTGGCTTGGGGTCAGGTAGCTTCCTACATGTTCCATCTGCCTCTCCCTGGCTCCCCCAGACCTGCACGCCCTGTGCTGCTTCACAGCAAAGGGTAGTTTTTTTTTTTTTTTTAAAGATTTTATTTATTTATTTGACAGAGAGAAATCACAAGTAGGCAGAGAAGCAGGCAGAGAGAGAGGAGGAAGCAGGCTCCCTGCTGAGCAGAAAGCCCGATGCGGGGCTCGAACCCAGGACCTGGGATCATGACCTGAGCTGAAGGCAGCGGCTTAACCCACTGAGCCACCCAGGCGCCCCAGCAAAGGGTAGTTTTAACCAAGGTCAGGAAGATGGGGTGGATTTTGCTGACTCCGCCTGCCACCAACCCCCACCACCACCCCCATCACCCCCACCCCAGAGCTGCAACAGAGGAAAGTTTTCTTCAACTCCTCTTAAGGTCCCTGGCTGGGTCTGGAAATTGACAAAGATGAACAGGAGAAAAGCTCGCAATGTGTATTGACTTTTTTTTGGTGGGAACCTCACAAGAACATGGAGACCAGCAGAGGTGATTGGAGCAGACAGATCTTCTATGTTTTAGGCAAAGAAGCAATCAATGTGTGAATAATCGGGAGATATAGGGGTTTGAGCCAGGGCTGGTAAATGGTAAAAAAGTAACTAGGAACATAAAGGTTAGCTTAACCAGGTTTGTTCCTATAGCCTTTTTGGCCCCAAATTCCTTGACTCTGGTCATAAGCATGTCCTCCCTGCTGTCTGGGGAGAAAAAGTGCCACATGGGAGTATATGACCTGCTTCAGGGAAGAAGGTCTGATGGCTGGGGATCAGAGGGAACTTCCTGCTTCTGCTCTATGGAAAATTCTTTCAGTTTCTATATTTAATTTGCCAAGGTACCATATTGGGGGCAGCGTGTCCTGATCCTCACTGGCCTGGTGCTGTACTGTGTCTCCTCCTAGTATCCAGGACATTGAATGTGCTGCTGTGGAGACCTCCCAGCCCTGGGGGAGCCCCTTGTCCAGGGAGGTACCTGCCTCCATGGGAGTGTTGCCTAGGACTTCTCACATGGGTGCCCTATGGGTAAGGGTGGCCACCTCTCCTTGGGGACATTGGGTGAGAGTGTGCAGATCTTACTTAGAGAAACTTGACTTCATTTCCTGTAAATGTCCTCCTGGTAGTGGGATCATATAGGAGTTCTATTTTCAGTATTTGGGGGAAACTCCATACTTTTCCTAGCATGGCTGTGCCAACCAAGGCTAATTCTGGATGATTTTTACCTATAAACCAGAGATTTTTCAAGAACCTCTCCAGCAGAGAACATGAGGAGAACATTTTCAAGGCCTTGCAAAGTATACTAACTATAGGAACAAACCGGTAACTCAGGAACTTGGAATGAAGAACTGGTTGTCCTTCCATTTCTGGCTAGCGTGCTGGTCTGTGGCTCGATCCCACCTCAGGCAGCTGGAAGGTTGACCTCCCGGGTCAGCTGCCACCGAGATGGCTACTGTTTCCAGAAATTCTTTGGGGTGTGGCCGGGTTCCCCCACCTGTGCACAGATCAAGTTGGTGACCTCTAACAGGAGAGCCAGGGGTCCTCCAGGCATGGTCCCTCCCCCCTACCCCAGTGGAGCCATCACACTGAGGGTTTAGGGGGATGGGAGCTGCCCCTAGGCAAAACCACCTGAGATTCCCACTGTCCCTACCTGACCGTCAGATGCTCCTCAGTTACTCCTAAGCCTCTGGTGTCTTCCTGGAACCCTGACCTGGCCATTTTTGGAGAGCTCATCCAGCAGTACCCTCACTTTCTGGGAGGGGGATTTGCTGGAATCTGCAGCGTGTCCTGCTACCCCACCTTGATCACTTTTTGAAGGCACATCGTCTGGGCCATCTGAGGCCACAGACCTGGAGGGGTTCTGAGCAGAGCTGGTGGGATGGGAGGGTTTCAGAGCACAGAAGCAGGTTTCCAGAAATATGTCTGGGGTCCCTGGCATTCTACCATTTTGAGTCAAAACCCTGTGATCTTTAAAATGCCAGCAATGTTAAAGCATGGGCCAGAAGATCTCTGTGCACCCAACACCACCTAAACTATTGGCCATTTCTTGTCACTTGAGCTAAGTACAAAGGATTGGGAGTAGGAGCTTGAGGTGAGGTCCTGGGCCAGACTTTGTGTTTGGGGGCACAGGCCATCCAGACAAGCCTGTGCTGAGCATCAGAAGGGGGCCTATGTGGACAGGTGCAGACACTGATGTCCGCTGATGCCCCCTGAGTCCGACCCAGTGCACCTGCTGCTGGGGGAGCGCCTGCCCCCTCCTCTCTACCTGAGGGCTCTCTCCTGCACCGGCCATGTCCCTCCCCTGTCACCTCCAGCCTGCAGCCTGGGAAGGAGGATACCCCAAGTTCCTCCAGCTGCTGGGGGAGCTCCTCCCCACCCCTGTCCCATGGAAGACTCTCTCCTGCATCAGCATTACCACTCCCCTGCCAGTCACTGCCAGCCTGCAGCCCGGGAGCCTGGCTACCCAATGACCTCCAGCCCTGGGGACAGATCCAGTGTGGGTGGGATGTTGTCTCCCAGCAGGCCTGAGCACCAGGCCCAAACGGTGCTCACTCTCCTCCTGCAGGCTCACTGTGCCATGTCCTCCTTCAGACTCCCTGGGCCCAACTCCTTTACTCAGGGACCACTCTTGGCCCAGGGTCCACAGGCTGGGACTGGGAACAGGTCATCTGGACCTTCTAGACTCGCACTTCCATGCCCATGACATGGCACAGTCTGGCCTCACAGACTCATGAGAGGAGGCCCAGTGCAGGTGAGGAAACATGGGGACAGGTCAAGTGCAGAACCATGGGTCTCGTGCACATCTGCTGCAGGGCTGGGTCATGGCACAGGTGCTATGTACAGGTTCCCTGTGCACACCTGGCCCTTTTGGTAGTGAGGCATGTGTGCCTGATTCACCTGTCCTCCACCTATCCCTGGAGGAGTGGCCAAGTTCAAGCATTTCCATGTCCAACCCTCAGGGACAGTTGGGAACCTGGAGTAAAGAGAGGCAGGGACAAGACAAATGAAGGGTACAGAGTCCAAGGTGCAGGGCTGCTCTCCAGTCCTAGGCCAGCCCCAACCCTCCCATGAGGTTTGCCTTGGGGGTGAGAGCTCCTCAGATCCTTGGGGATAGCTACCCACCCAGTTCCATGTGGGGACATGACCTTGGGCATCCCCAGACAGGTAGAGGCATGTGCACCTGCACACACAAACACATACCCCTCTGACTACCCAGCTGGAGGTCAGAAGGGGTGGACACCCTGGGAGCGAGGTGCGTGACAAGGGGGAAAGAAGAAAGAGGTCAGAGACAGCTGGGCAATGGGGCAGGGGCATCAGGACCCCTGGCAAGAACCCAGATCCATAGCATGGGGAGGGGAGACAGTCCAGGCTGATGGTCAGGGGGCCCCAAAAGGCCAAGGGGGGTGGCCAGGGCACTGGGATAGGACAGGGTCTTGGGTCTAGGGTCAGGGGTCTGGGGTCCATCACCATCCTGGGCTACTGGAAGTAGAAGAGATACCCCCCAAGTCCAGATGGGGTTACAGCACAAAAAGCCTCAGCTTACTCTTCTGTCAATTGGGCTGTAGAGATGGGGTGTCCCTAGGGTCCCATAGGCTTGTAGAAAAGTCTGTTGGCCTTGGATCTTCATCCCTGACCCACTGTGCTCCCAGTCCTGGGAAAATGCTTTGTACTCCCTTGAGGTCCTTCTGAGCAGAAGACAGCCTGGGGGCTTGGGCAACTGAAGACCTGGGTTTGCAGAACGTGGCAGAGCACTGGACCACTGGTCTGGGGACCAAGGTCAGGACCCTCCTTGTTGCAGCCTCAGGGTCCCTATTTGGAAGAGGTTCCAGAGTCAGTGCTCTGGTCAGGGTGAGGACGCCTTAGGAAGGAACCAAGCACTAGAACAGGAGAGGGAAACAGGGAGAAGATAGGCTTCTGAGGTTTCTCACATCGCTCCCAGAACCCCTGCTCCTGGGAGAGACACAGAGACACACAGAGAAGACAGAGACAGAGAATGAACACAGAGAGGGAACCAGGAGAAGTCACAGACTTTCTTCCATCAGGTTGGAAACAACATCCCATCATTTTGCTCCATTCATTCCTTAGAGTATAGTCACATAGGCCATCCACCCTGAAGGGGAGAGAATCCACAGGGATGTGTGACCAGGATTCAGGAATGCCAGGAACCACTGGGGGGACTGCCTAGCACATGGGCGCAGACAAGGCCCTAGGATCTGGGCCTAAACCTAATGGGAGCTCCTGGAAATCTGTGTCGCGAGAGGACAAAGTTGGAATCAGTTCACTGCAACCTTCCCATGGGGGCTGGGAGACAGGCAGGAGGAGAGTGGCTTTGCCTGGACCTCAGAGCAGACCCAGGCCCCTCCGAGCTGTGTTCTATGCCCCGCTCAGCCCCCAACTCATCCTCGCATGCCATGTGCATGTCCCAGCCTCTTGTGATAGCAGGAATGTATGTAGAGGTCCTACCCCTGATGGCATCCCTAGAAGTAGAAACCAGAAGACTCCACAGTGCAGATGGGGAGCCTGGGGAGGTCCTGAGATGCACAGGGTCTGTCCAGATTCACAGCACTGCACACAAGCAAGAACCCGTCTGAACCCAGTTCCATGTCCTCAAAGCGGGGACACTGGCTGCCCCCAGGCCTCACGGGGGTTGTGGTGGGCTAGTGTGGCTGTCACTGTATGGAAGGGGCATGGGGTAGAGGGTGAGCATTGAGCACCTGGGAGAGGGGGGCCCTCAGGATCGTTCCAGGATCTCCAACAAATTGAGCTGGGTAGGGGGCTATCTCTGGAATGTGGGTGCCTTGGTTACCTGGGTCCGGCTCTGAAGAGCCAGAGCAGGCCCCAACTTCACCCACAGCTCCAGAGGGGGAGATGGTGCCTGGAAAGACTTCAGCAGGAGACCAGGAACCAGCAGGTGACCAGGCACCTGCCCACGGAGAGCCTGATGCTGTCCCAGAAGAGCTGGCGCCTGCCTCAGCCCCTGCTCCTACCCCTGCCCCTGTCCCTGCCAGAGCCACTCCCCCTTCCGCTGCCCCAGCCTGTGCTCCTGCTCCTGCGGGGCTCCCAGAGCCACATCCAGAGCCCATAGCCCTGCTCCTTGTACACTTATCCCTTGTTCTATCCCCCGACCCTGACAGCCTGCAGGAATATTCCATCCCCCACCTGTATATTCTTTCTCTCTGGTACATTTAACAGTTATTTTATCTTTCCATGGTCTGCAAACTGTTTATTATTTGTTTTAAATGAAATTACTTGTTTTCACTTGAACACATCACGAGCGTTAAGCATGTTGCCAACACTGTGCCACCACACCACAGAACACCACTGCAGGATATCTCCTTCCCCCAAAGGAGACCCTGAACCCAAAGCCCTCCCTGCGCATTTCTCCTCCAGCCCGGCCCCTATGCTGCTTTCTCCCTCTGTTCGTTTACCTGAT
The DNA here is from genome assembly GCF_002288905.1 of Enhydra lutris kenyoni. NCBI lineage: Eukaryota > Metazoa > Chordata > Mammalia > Carnivora > Mustelidae > Enhydra > Enhydra lutris. The sequence continues at coordinate 5,216,486 of NW_019154101.1, forward strand.
CTGGATGTTTCTATATGTGGAATCATGCAATAGGTGCCTTTGTGTCTGCCACCTATATTCAAAGGGGACTCACTGCCCAGTGGATTAGAGATGCAGGCTGATTCAACGGAGATGCCAGGTGACCCCAGAGGGAGCACACAGGGCTTGCACAAAACATGGGGCTCATGGAGCCCAGTGTGGGATGTGGGCACCCGGCCAAGGGGCATGGGGAATCCTGGTGAGAGTGGCCCTGGGAGGGGGCTGGGGGAGACCACAGAAGGGTCGCAGAAAAGACAGGGGACCAGGAAGATGACAGACAGAGCTTCCCAAGGAGGGTGATGGAAAAGTCAGAGGATCACAGAGACCCTTGGGAAAACCCAGGGGCCCTGGAGATGTTGGCTGAAATGCTGTCATTTGGTCAGAAAAGTTGTGTCACAAATCCCCAGTCAATACTTGCTGATTTACTCTTTGTCGCTTCTAGGAATCAGGGCGTATGGGCCATTAGCACTCACATTGCATGAAGTCTAGGATATACTTTTCATCACTTTTCAGGACTAGATTTTTCTAGAAGTGCTAAGCATGGGTCTCTCCATTCTTTTCTTTGTGCAACCAGCCTCTGTTTTCAGGAGCAAATTCCTGGTGCTCATCACCACTGCTAGCCCTGAGGACTGCCCCCTGTGGGGGTGGATGTGGACGTGACCACGGGGGTTGGGGGGTGCTCACTGATGAAGCCCCAGTGCTCAGTACAGATCAGGGACCCCAGATATTCTGCTGAATGAAGGAGGGCATGAGGGAGGGAGGGAATGGAAGGAGGGTAAGGAGGGAAAAGATGGTAGGAAGGAAAGGAGGAAGGGAAGGGAAGGAGGGAGGGAGGGATAGGTGAGGCAGGGAGGGGTGAGGGAGAAAAGGAGGGGAGAGAAGGAGGATGGCAGGGTAGGAGTGAGGGAGGATGAGTGTGAGGGAGGGGGGATGGGAGGGAAGGCTGGAGGAGGGGATGGAGGAGAAGGAGGAAGGGAGGATGAGAGGGAAGGAGGGAGGAGGGATGGGAGGGAGGCAGGGAGGGTGATGGAGGGGAGGGGTGGAGGGGAAGGAGAGAGAGTAATGAATGAGAGAATAAATGAGGTAAGGATGGAGGGAGTGAAAGCACAGAAGTCCAGTCCATATATCAGAAGCCATTATTTGGAGTGAGGTCCGAGAGCATCACAGCCTGAGCCCTAGATGGTGGCTCAGGGGACATCCTTTTGTCCTCCCAGTGCTGACCTTCCTCCTCCTTGGCCCTGCTGCCACCCTGGATCCTCTCCTCCACCTCAAACAATTTTGTATGTTCCCAGGAGCAGGGTGGCAGGAGGGGGGTCTCAGGAGGGGTTTCTTGGATCCTGTGCCCTGGACGACCCTGGGACAGTCGCTACAGGACATTCTATCATGAGGACTGGGACCGAGGATCCCATTCATCTCCTTGAGAATTAACGTTGTTCCGTTCCCTGCGCTCTCCACTCTCTGTGCTGAACACTCCTGACAATACATCTGTGAAAAATCATGCCAGAGTTTCTGGGGCTGAGTCTGAGGCCGAGCACTGCTAGGTGAGGGGTACACCTGCAGCCTGGGATGGGTGCTGCTCACTGTTCTCCCAGATGGGGGTGCCCATCACCCTTCTCTCCAGGGGACCTGCATTGGACCTCCATGTCCTCACATTCTCCCCAGGGCTGCTGGTTCCCAGACCAGACACCTGCCAGTCTGAGGGTGACCAGTGCTGTCCCCATAGGGTTTCCTTCACCAGAGTCCTTCCCTGGGAGCTCCTGCATCTCTGACACATACTTCCCACGTGCCTGTCCTCCCCACTGGACTTGCATGTGTTTGGTCTGTCCCTGGGAGACTGCGTGACTTGGAGCCTGGTTTAGAGCAGAGTCAGGTGAAACTTTTCTCTGGCCTTGGGTTGTGAGTAATTTGTTTACCCTCTGTGGTATGTCTGCCAGCTTTCTGCATTTCCCTGGTTTCTGTGTGGGCCACAGGAGGAACCAGCCGGGTCCTGTCTGGGGTGAGTCTGTGGTGTCCCAGCAGGAACAGGGGTCTCAGCCCCGAGATTGTGCCCGTAATTCCTAAAGGGGCCTCTATGATTAACCCCATCTCTAATCCACTGGGCATTTCAATATTCCTCACCACTGCCAAAGGCTCCCAAAGTCCGCTTAGCCCTGGAACCATGCCTATCCTGGGCAGCAAGCCTCAGGGTGCAAGGCCAGGTGGGTTGGACATCTGGAGATGCAAAGGTCACTGAATAACCGCCCCCCCGCGCCCAGCCTGCTGGCCTGGAATGCAGACTCCCTCCCAGAGTCCAGCTAAGTGCAGGGCTGGGCCAGAGGACCTGGAGGCAGGAGTAGAGGCCGACTCAGGGCAGGGAGGAGCAGTCCACCCCTTCCCCTTTTCCTCTCCTCCTTCTGCTTTGTCTTTCTGGTAGGACCCTGGGACAGAGGTCCAGCCTGTCCCTGGCTGTAGCCCTGGCTGACAGAGGTGTGGGAAGCAGGCCGGGGAGGAGGGGCCCACCACCAGGATGTCCGAGTGTGAGGGCATTGTTACTGTATTGAGGGACCCTGTGGGCATTCAGGGATTTCAGCCCTTTTTGGACATGAGCAGTGGCCCCAGGACTTGTCCCCTGCCCCATCCTTCACCTTCCATGAGGCCCCGCATCTCCCCCAGCCCAGTCCTTGTCTACAGCCGGGGAATCCAGCTGCTCCAGGGGGCTCAAACTCATTTCAACCTGGAGCTGAGTCAGCCCTATGGGGCCTGGTTTTGGGTCCTGGAACCCCACAGTGAGGAGAGGTAATGCGGGGTAGGAGAGGGGAGAGGGCAGAGTGGACTCCCCCTGGGTGCCATGGCTCCTGGTCTGCACAGACCCTGTTGTGTGCTGGCCCCTTGGGCACACAGACTCCAGCTCCCAGGCAGGCTCTGGGAGGGAGTACAGAGTGTGGCTCCTGCTAGCTCAGACGTGTCACTCTGTCCTATAGGTACAGCTGTCCCACCAGCAGCACTCTCCCTCCTAGTTGGCCAGCAACACCCTCAGGGCCAAGAAGAACAGTCCATCATCAAGCTCAGGGGCCAGGGTGTGGCTGGGCAGACAGGGAAGGGCTCACTCTGGGCTCAGGGAGTCCCTGGCTGGGCTCACGGGGGCTCGGGAGGGCTGGCCTTCCAGCACCTCTGCTGACCAGCTCTGTGACTGGAGCCATTTGCCTTCCCTCTCTGGGCCTTGCTTTCTGCCTCTGTGCAATGTGGTGATGCTGAATGATCGCTCCCATGGCAGGAGATGTGAGGTTCTGGTGATTGATCTAAGCTGGGCACAGAGCCTGGACTGCAGAGTGCATTGGGGGATGGTGAACGGTGTCACCAGTGAGCACCCCTTTCCCCAAGAGCAATTTAGCCCTTCCTTGCAGCCGCCAGGCTCCTGGGAGGCCACACTCCTGACACCAGGTCCCTGTGTGTGGCTCTTCCTCAGCAGTGGGACAGGATGGGGACCCCAGGACATGGGGCCAGATCCTATCTCTGCGGGCATGAGAGCAAGGAAGACTTTCCCTGGGGTCACCCAACGCCACATAAGAGGGGAGGTGGCTGCCCCCAAACAGGACATTGAAATTCTGCTTGTTAGAACCTGAGCATCGGGGTTTGGTTCTTTCACTTGCTGGGCCAATGAGACACACACGCTCTCCATGACTCATCCTTGAATGAAGAGCTCTTGCAGGGCCTGCCCCTCCCTGGCTGCTGAAGGAGTCCTGTCCTCCCAAAGACAGATCATTTCAGGTCATGATCCTAGGCCAGGATGGGAGACAGGCCCTCATGGCTCCTGACTCTGGGGCTGAGAAGGGCCTTTCTCAGGCACAGCAATGGCCAATGAACATGGGAACTTCAGATAGGACACATGCCTGGCCCAGGTCCTGCCCCAGGATGGTGGCTGCCTTCCCCAGCTCCACAGGAAGAGGGACATCCTCTGCTTCTCTGGGTGGGAGTCCTCTGACCCACTAGCAGGCCCTGGAAGGCTTCTAGTCTGCCTCTGCAAGTGCACCAGCACTGAGTGGGCCAATCACTGTCCACACACGAACACAGAGAATGTGCTAAGGTAGCGCCGGAGGTGATCCTGTGCAAATGGCCTGTGGCCAGCAGGGCTGGTGGCTTTAGTGCCCTCCAGCGGGCCCCCTTTCCCTGGATGGGAATCCTCCTGGAGTCTCTGTCCTCAGAGCTCCCTTCCTGCTGGTTTCAGGACCAAGGGAGGGACTGTGGTGTGGCTTAGAAGGCTCCACCCCAGCCTCCCTCCTTCTGCACACATCACTGCTCCCCAAGAAATGGGCTGCTGCTCCCACAAGCCCCATGCAAGGCTGGTTTAAGGCACTCATTCCCTCCATGGCCCAACTACTCTGGCTCTGTCACATACATGGTGGCCATGGCTGCCCGGCTGGGCCAGGAGTCCCAGGAGAGCTCTCCTTTCCCAGGACCAGGGTTCATATTCCTGGCCAGAGAAAGAAGTCCCATCTGTCCTCTGCTAGAGAAGGTAAATTCCTGGGCCGGGTGGCCCTCAGGTGCCTGAGGACTGAAGAGAAGGGTGACAAGCACCCCTGTCTGAGAGAGCAATGAGCAGCACCCATCCCAGGCTGCAGGTACACCCATCATCCAGCAGTGCTCATACTCAGACTCACTCCAGGAAACTCTGGCATGATTTTTCATAGATGGATTTTCAGAGGTGTTCAGAACAGCGGTGGTGGAGAGAGCAGGGAATGCACCAATACTAATGCCCAAGGAGATGGATGGTGGCTCAGTTGATTAAGCTGCTGACTCTTGATTTTGGCTCAGGATGTGATCTCATGGTGTGGGATTGAGCCCCATGTAGGGTCTGTGTCCAGTGCAGTGTGGGCTCATGATTCTCTCTTGCCCCTCCTGCCTTTCCCACCACTCTCGTGCCACTCTCTCTCTCTCTAAAATAAATTAATAAAATCTTTATAAAAATGGAATCACACAGAATGTACTTTTAAAAAATTGTAAAAGATCTTGGGGACACCTGGATGCCTCAGTCAGTTAAGCCACTGCCTTTGTCTCAGGTCACGATCCCATGGTCCTGGGATGGAGTCCTGCATCGGGCTCCCCGTTCTGCGGGAGGCCTGCTTCTCTCTCTGCCTCTACCTGTGTTTGCGCTCGCTTGTTCTCTCTCTCTCTCTCTGACAAATAAATAAATAAATAAAATCTTCTAAAAAAATTGTAAAAAAAACCCTAACACTGATTTTGCCATTTTAAACATTTTCAGTATAATCTGGTAGTGTTAAGTATATTTACATTGCTATGAAACATATCTTGAGAATATTTCATCATACACATTTGAAATTCTGTACCCATTTTTATGTGTTTTTCATGTAGAAAGCATATTTATTTATTTATTTACATGTTTTATTATTTCAGTTAGTCATCATATAGTACATTAGTCTTTGATGTAGTGTTCAGTGATTCATTAGTTGTGACACCCAGTGCTCATCACAACATGTGGTCTCCTTAATATCCCATCAGCCTGTTACCTCATCCCCCTCCCCTCTGTAACCCTAAGTTTGGTTCCCAGAGCCCAGAGTCTCTCATGGTTTGTCTCCCTTTCTGATTTCTTCCCATTTAGTTTTCCCTCCCTTCCCCTATGGTCCTCCACACTATTCCTTGAGTTCTACATATGAGTGAAACTATATGACAATTGTCTTTCTCTGCCTGACTTACTCCATTCAGCATAAAACCCTCTAGTTCCCTCCATGTTGATGCCAATGGTAGGTTGTCATCCTTTCTGAGGGCTGAGGAATATTTCATTGTATATATGAACCACATCTTCTTTATCCATTCATGTTTTGAAGGTCATCTCAGCTCCTTCCACAGTTTGGCTATTGTGGACATTGCTGCTATGAACATTGGGGTGCAGGTGCACCTTCTTTTCACTATGTCTGTATCTTTGGGGTAAATGCCCAGTAGTGAAATTGCTGGGTGGTAGGGTAGTTCTATTTTTAACATCTTGAGGAACCTCCATACTGTTTGTCAGAGTGGCTGCACCAGCTTGCTTTCCCAATAGTGTAGGAGGGTTCCCCTTTCTCCACATCCTCGTCAACATCTGTCATTTCCTGACTTGTTAACTTTGGCCATTCTAACTGGTGTAAGATGGTATCTCATTGTGGTTTTGATTTGTATTTCCATGAAGGTTAGTGATGTTGAACATTTTACCACGAGTCTGTTAGCCATTTGCATGTATTTGGAGAAATGTCTGTTCATGTATTCTGCCCATTTTTTGATTGGGTTATTTGTTTTTTGGGTGTTGAGTTTGAGAAGTTCTTTATAGATCTTGGATACCAGCCCTTTATATGACATGTCATTTCCAAACATTTCCCATTCCATGGGTTGCCTCTTTGTTTTGTTGACTGTTTCTTTTGATGTGCAGAAGCGTTTTATCTTGATGAAGTCCCAATAGTTCATTTTTGCTTTTGTTTCCCTTGCCCTTGGTGATGTGTCTAGGAAGAAGTTGCTGTGGCTGATGTCAAAGAGGTGACTGCCTACGTTCTCCTCAAGGATTTTGATGGATTCCTGTCTCACATTGAGGTCTTTCATCCATTTTGAGTTTATCTTTGTGTGTGATATAAGAGAATGGTTGAGTTTCAATCTTCTGCATGTGGCTGTCCAATTTTCCCAGCACCATTAATTGGAGAAACTGTCTTTTTTCCATTGGATATTCTTTCCTGCTTTGTCAAAGGTGAGTTGACCATGGAGTTGAAGGTCCATTTCTGGTTTCTGTATTCTGTTCCATTGATCTATGTGTCTGTTTTTGTGCGAATACCATGCTGTCACAGTTTCATAAGATAGCTTGAAATCAGGCATTGCAATGTCCGCAGCTTTTGTTTTCTTTTTCAACATTTCCCTGGCTGTATGGGGTTTTTTCTGGTTCTATACAAGTTTTAGAATTGTTTGTTCCAGCTAAATGAAAAATGCCAATGGTATTTTAAGAAGGATGGGGTTGAAAGTGTAGATTGCTCTGGGCAGCATAGACATTTTAGCCATGTTTATTCTTCTGATCCATGAGCATGGAATAGTTTTTCCATCTTTTTGTGTCTTCCTCCATTTATTCCAAGGTATCTTACAGTTTTTGGTGCTGTTGTAAATGGGATTGATTCCCTAATTTCTCTTTCTACAGTTACATTGTTAGTGTATAGAAAAGCAACAGATTTCTGTGCATTGATTTTGTATCCTGTCACATTACTGTATTGCTGTATGAGTTCTAGTAATTTGGCAGTGGAATCTTTTGGGTTTTCCACATAAAGTATCATGTCATCTGTGAAGAGAGAGTTTGACTTGTTTGCCAATTTGAATGCCTTTTATTTCTTTTTGTAGTCTGAATGCTGAGGCTAGGACTGCTAGTACTATGTTGAACAATAGTGGTGAGAGTGGGCATCCCTGTTGTGTTCCTGATCTTAAGGAAAAAGCTCTCAGCTTTTCCCCATTGAGAATGGTATTCGCTGTGGGTTTTTCATAGATGGTTTTTATGAAACTGAGGAATGTCCCCTCTATCCCTATACTCGAAAGAGTTTTAATCAGGGCTTTATCTGTATTTTGCTGTATTTTGTCAAATGCTTTTCCTGCTTCAGTTGAGAGGCTCTTATGGTTCTTGTCTTTTCTTTTATTAATGTGCTCTATCATGTTGGTTGATTTGTGAATGTTGAACCACCCTTGCATCCCAGGAATAAATTCCAGCTGGTCGTGATGGATAATCCTTTTAATGTACTGTTGGATCCTATTGGCTAGGATCTTGTTGAGTATTTTGGCACCCATTTCCATCAGGAATATTAGTCTGTCATTCTCCTTTTTGATGGGATCTTTGCCTGTTTTTGGATTAAGGTAATGTTGGCCTCATAGATTGACTTTGGAAGTTTTCCTTCTGTTTCTATTTTTTTTGAAACAGCTCAGAAGAACAGGTATTATTTCTTCTTTGAATGACAGCCTTTTTGGATAAGGTATCCTCAGCTGCATGTTCTTCTCATTTAATATCCTGAATATATCTTGCCAGCCCTTTGTGGCTTACCAGGTCTCTGTGGCCAGGTCTGACATTATTCTGATGTTCCTGCCTCTGTACATAAGAAATCTCTTCCCCCTCGCTGCTTTCTGGATTGCATTCTTGTTCTAAGATTTGCAAGTTTTCCATTTTGAATTCTAATGTATGTTTATAGACTATTTTATATTTTCTATGTACACCCTCATATTATCTGTGCATAGTCACAATTTTCCCCCTGATTCTTATTCTTTTTGTTTCTCTTGCCTTATAACACTTGGTAGATTCTCCAAGGCAATGCTGACTAGAGTAGCATTGTTTGAAGATTTTAATATACCTTTCTCAATATCTGATAGAAAAAGCAGAGGAAACATTGGTAACAAATGTGACCTAACTGACATATATGGAGCATTACACATTAAGTACAGAATACATTATTATCAAGTGGTCTGATGATATTTACCCAAGTAGATGAAATGTTGGGCCAAGAAGCAAGTCTACACATTTTAAAGCCTGAAATTAACTAGATTATATTCTTAGACCACAGGGGAATTGAGCCATAGTCATAATGAAAAGAAAACCAGGAAGTCCCTCAACGTTTAAAAATTAAATGTAACTTTGCTACATATTCCAAGGGTCAGAGAGGGAATCACAAGGGAAATTCTCAACCTTTCTTACATCAGAGCTTGTAGTCAATGACACTCTATCTGTGAAGAGCAGTGTCATTAGCTAGACAGGAGTTGAACCTTAAGTCAGAGTTCTGCCTGTCCCAGTCTCAACTGGTAGCCTTGACCTGTGGTTCCCCCCCCCCCACCCAGCTGCCCTTTCTGGTAGCCCTGATCTAAGAGGGACAACATGGCCATGTGGACAAGGGAAGCTCCACAGCCTCAGTGATGACAGTGCTATTGTATCGTCCTCACCAGTCCAACAGCATGTTTTCTGACTGAAAGATGACAGAATAACAGGTTCTTGACCTTCCTTGAGGCTTGAAAATCATCTTGGGAGTCATCTATTAGAAATATGGATTCAACATGTGTTCTTTCTTCTGGAAAAGAAATAGACCCAAAAAGTAATCATGGCTTCCTGAGCCCCTGCTCTTAAGAGCCATCACACTGGCTCTTTGTGGAATTCTCCCTCTTAAATGCCCAAACTACAATGTAGATATTATTAGTCACATTTTCTAGATGGTTAGACAGGGCCTCAGAGATGATTTGAGTCACAGAGGATTTGAGTGTCAGAAACTTAAGTGGGATCCCCAAACTGACTCCAAATCCCTTGTTATTCCATACACTATTTCCCTTATCTCTGGTCTTCTTGATCTGGAAATATCTCAAGTCTCAGGATTTTCTTGTCGTGTGGTCAACTGGAATGAATTCAGCTGGCCTTTTTACCTCTGCCCATCATGATCACTAAGAGTGGAGGACCTCTGGGATACGCAAAGATCCCTAGGAATAGACACATCATAATATTTTTCTGGTATTAGTTACTGAAAGAACTATATTTTAAAAATAGATTCAGGCTCTGGTTTGTTCAGAGTGTGCTGTAAGACAGGTCTGAAAGTAAAAACACTCAGCTCAGCCTCTTCTACAAAGTGAGACAATGCTTATAAACGTTGCTAAACTATTCCCTGGCCCACGATTACTTACTTCCCAACCATCGTAGTGTTTATATGGTATGACTATGACTTACATTAGTCAAAATCTGCAAGGAAAGAACTAAGACAGTGTATCCAAGCTTTAGGGGGACTTAATTTTTAAATTAGTGTTGTGACAATGAGCTACTCTGTTTTATTCTGTAGTCCAAGGGAATGGTGGCAGACATCTCTAAGATATCGGGAGGTTCTAAAATTCTGACTTTAAATTATCTGTGTGCTTCTGAGATTTGGGCAGGTGAAAGGGAGGAGCCCAGCTTCCACGAACACCTCTGTTACCTGTGTTGAGCATGGAACAGGTAAACTTCCGTAGGCATCATTTTGATTTCTTGGTAGTATTGCTAAAGGTGTTTTTGTCTCAAGTTCTTCCCTTTAGTAGTAATTAGAATGATAATTGAAAAAAAATTTTTAAAGATTTTATTTATTTACTTGACAGAAAGAGATCATAAGTAGGCAGAGAGGCAGGCAGAGAGAGAGGAGGAAGCAGGCTCCCTGCTGTGCAGAGATCCTGAGGCGGGGCTCAATCCCAGGACCCTGGGATCATGACCTGAGCCGAAGGCAGAGGCTTTAACCCACTGAGCCACCCAGGTGCCCTGATAATTGAAATTTTTTATCTTTTACCATCCATGGACTTGTATCCTGGGCTCCCAGGGAAGCTATCCTTTAACATTTTACCTAGCTCAAAATGACTGGGCAAAACATCAGCTCATGTGCTCTATTTCTGCCCCAAGCACATGTTGTACATCTGCTTCAAGAAGAAAAGGATAACCAGAGGTGCCAGAGTGGCTCAGTGGGTTAAAGCCTCTGCCTTCGGCTCAGGTCATGGTCTCAGGGTCCTGGGATTGAGTCCCATGTCGGGTTCTCTACTCGGCAGAGAGCCTGCTTCCTCCTCTCTCTCTCTCCCTGCCTCTCTGTCTACTTGTGATCTCTGTCAAACAAATAAAATCTTAAAAAAAAAAAAAAAGAAAGAAAAGGATAACCAAAAAATGCTATTTCAAACATAAAGATAAGAAAAACAAAAGAACCTCTCCTGCTCCCATAAGATTAAAGTCATACTGACTTGCACATACTGAAAACATAAGAAAAAGTCTGTAACTCTCTGGAATGTTCTTCCTCATGATAATGTGTAACTGTGTGTAAAACAGAACAAATATACCTGCCCCAAATGTTCCTCCCTAGAGCACTCCCTTCCTTGTGAAGATTGTGTCACCCAGGCAGCTGTCTTGACTTGGGTTTGAAGAAAACTCTCTTCCTTTCTCTCTAAAATGTTTAAAAGGGTTTGTTCATTTAGTGTCAACAATAATAATATGTTTTCTTTTTAAGTGAAAAATCAATGTTCCTGGTTCACAACTCCAACAGCACAGAAGCGCTGTTGTTCTGGTTCATCTTGGAGCTTCCCTGCAGAACCAAGCATATGTGTATATTTTCCAGCACAGATGGGCTTATGCTAGAAGGATGCTTGGAAGGTCTGAGAAGCACTATCCACCCCGTGGGTGAGACCAGAAGGTGATGCTCCTCCTGCTTAGAGCATTACTTTTTGGGTCTTAAAATTGCCTTGGAAATGTGGGAAACCATTGCATTTCCCAAAGACCAAGCCTGGGAAGCTCTGAGAGCAGCTGACTTTGCTGGGAGCTAGTAACAGCTCTGCAGGGAGGGCTGGTGCAGGAAGGAAAGGGGAAGGGTTCTGAGGGTTGTCTGCAGCCATAGGGGTCCCCGGAAGGAGTCAGATGTCTGGGGAGGTGGGGCCCTGCCCACAACCCCTCCATGCCTGCCCCCAAGCCAGGTATTAGGGCAAGGAGGCGCCACCCCAAGTACCTGCAAAAGCAGGGAGGTGCGAGTGTAAGGGCAGGTCACCTGGTACAGGCAGGCATGGCATCCAATGGGCTCAGGGCACCACCCTCCCCGACCATGTTGGGGTGGAGCTACATCCTCTGTGGGCAGACTTAGAGCTGCCCCCAGATGCAGAGGTGGGGCTGGTGAAGGGACACTCCGAGAAACCCTGGGCGGAGGTCCTGGGTAGGTGACTGTGCTCTGCACACCGAGGTGGGGGGATCTCAGGTGTAGGGTGTGGGCCCAGGTGGGAGGCTGGGGTCCTGGAAGGGCGCATGGAATGCACTAATCCTGGGAACTCGGAAGAGTTCTCTTTTCCTCTTGAACAAGTCTTTGCCCGATGTCTGTCAACTAACCAAATCCCCCAGACCCTTGAGCTCTGGGGCACCCGCTCACCTGAGCTTTTCTGGAATGGGTTGCAGACATTTCAGGGTTTCCCATGTTCCTTGGGAAGAGTGAATGTAAGGACAGCACACAATCCCTAATTCATTGGGGGTACCCCCTTGTCCCCTGGCACAGACAGTGCAGGTAATGGACCTTGAGCAGCACTCCGAGTTCAGCAGGGTGTCCCCTGTTCCCCCAGGCACAGGTGTGGTGCTAACAAGCCCCAGAGCAGTCTGCCAACTTTATTTAGCATTGTGCCAGGGATGGTGGTTCAGGGCAGTGAGGATCGTGTGGGATGATACTCCAGCTTCCTGCTCCCCTGGGCACAGATGTGGCAGAAAGAAGCTCCAGTGCTGTCCCCCAGCTTCAGCATTGTGCCCTGTGTTCCCCACCCCCTCGGGATGGTGGTAATGGGTTGTCAGGATTCTGCAGGAGGGTTCTCCAGGTGGGGCCTGGAAGCTGGTGTAAACAAGACCCCACTCAAGTCGCATGAGGAACAGATGAGTTAAGGTATTCATTTGGAAGAGTAATCTTGGGGCACCTGGGTCAGTTAAGTCTCTGCCCTCCACTCAGGTCATGATCCCAGAGTCCTGGGATGGAGCCCTGCATCGGGCTCCCTGCTTGGTGGGAAGCCTGCTTCTCCCTCTCCCACGCCCCCTGCTTGTGTTCCCTCTCTAGCTCTGTCTCTCTCTCTCTCTCTCTCTCTCTCTCTCTGTTAAATAAATAAATAAAGGAAGGAAGAGTAACTTTGGTTTTCCAAAAAGGACAATGGCAACCGTCAACTTTAGTATAAAGCTAATTGCTACTTAAAAAACAAGCATGCGTCTCCCCTTCTCCCAGGAGCTGAAGCAGGTGTGCAGGCCTTAGGTGGGAGGTACCTTCTTATCCCTAGCTGACAACACTTCTCCACTCTGGCTCCACGAGACCCAAAGTTTTGAAATCAGCATCTGAGTCAGTCATGCAGCTTGTCACAGAACGTCAGTGTTTGGATAAAGCAGCAGGTACATTGGGTGCAATGTCACATCCATGTCAGGATGAGAGGTAGAACTTCTCTTTAACCCCAAACCTCCTGGGCTTTTGTCTCTAGTGGAGCCACAAAGTCAAACTGAAGCAGCTGTGAGCAATCTAGAGTGGGTGCAAGAGTTACTTAGTTTCCCTGCGGGTAGAACATGGCAGAGGATCCCATTTTCTGTTCCTTTCTGGCTTATGAAGGTATTTGGAACATCTCTTTCTTAGGCAATCACTTTGATTAAAAAGGGAAGATGAGATTTACTCAGTGTATGTTTTTAACATAGAATGTGTTCCTTCATCTAACAGTGTTTATTCCACTGGGTCTAGGCGGTGGTGGAATGGCCAGCATCTAGAGTTAGGTGCCTTTTTGATCAAATAGAGACTTGGATGATGTCTTGTCCTTTGTCAAAGGTGATGTCTCATAATTGATTAGTCTTTTCATGCAAAGAGTTAAAATGAGGGCAGATGGAAAATTCAAAATGACTCCAAGGAACCTTTGATGATTTTTTTTTAAGATTTTACTTATTTATTTGACAGAGATCACAAGTAGAGAGGCAGGCAGAGAGAGAGAGGAGGAAGCAGGCTCCCTGCTGAGAAGAGAGCCTGATGCGGGACTTGATCCCATGACTCTGGGATCATGACCTGAGCCAAAGGCAGAGGCTTTAACCCACTGAGTCACCCAGGCACCCCCCCACTTTTGATGATTTAAAAGTGAAGCTTGACTTTCTAGTTTCACTAAATGGATCGTCTAGATAGTTGGACATTGCCACATTTTCTCTGTAGTTACATTGGTGGTGGAGTCAGAAGGAGAGTCTTTGGAAATTCTTCTGGATAGAGGCACACTGGTAGCTTCAAGGGTCTTGGTGTCTGGAACCTTGGGGTGAATTTCTGGAACTGCTTGCCTGACTCTGGGTGAGTCAGGTTATCCCACAGGTTTTCCATTTCTTTCTTAGAAAATTGCTGGCAGGTAACGTTGTGCTTAAAGCGGAACCCTCCTGCACTGTTGGCAGACATGCGGGCTGCTGCAGCCACTCTGGAACAGAGTGTAGCAGTTCCTCCAAAAGCCAAGAATTGAACAACTCTAGGATCCAGCAATTGCACTCCTAGGTGTTTACCCAAAGGACACAAAAGTGCACATTGAATGGAGCACAAACACCGTGATGTTTATAGCAGCATTATTAACCACGGCAAAACTATGGAGGGAGTCCCAGTGTCCATTCACTGAAGAATGGAGAAAGAAGATGTGGGAGATAGATACACAATGGGATAGGACACAGCTTCACAAAGAATAAAATCTTACTATCTACAAGGATGCGGATGGATCTAGAGTGGATTAAGCTCATCAAAATCTGTAAGGAAAGACAAATACCCACTGACATCACTCCTCTGGAACTTCAGAAAGAACACAGATGAACATAGTGAGGGGAGAAAGATAGGCCAATGAGGAAACAGACTCAACCTTAGAGCACAAACTGAGGGTTGCTGGAGGGCAGGGGTGTGGGGGAAGAGTTCAATGGGTGATGGCTATTAGGGAGGGCACTTGCTGTGATGAGCTCCAGCTGCTCTATGCAGGCGAGGAATCACTAAATCCTACCCCTGAAGCAAAGGAATTACCACTGCATGGAAATGAATTGGAATTGAAGTCAATGAAAAAAAGAAGACCATGTTCTGCTTCATGAAGAGTGAGGTAAAAATGGAGTGACTTGGGGTGCCTGGGTGGCTCAGTGGGTTAAAGCCTCTGCCTTCAGCTCAGGTCATGATCACAGGGTCATGAGATCAAGCCCCACATAGGGCTCTCTGCTCCACAGGGAGCCTGCTTCCTCCTCTCACGGCCTGCTGCTCTGCCAACTTGTGATCTCTGTCTGCCAAATAAATAAAATCTTTTTAAAAAAATGGAGTGATTTTCGCTCTTCTATTCTGTAGGTGATCATTTTCAAACACACTGTGGTAGGATACGCTAGTTTCTTACTGCATAAGGAGTCCTCAGAAAGCTGCAATGAAAGATTCAGATCTCAGAGCATGTTCATGTTCCATTGATATGTTCCTTACAGTTTGCCCAGGTACAAAGGTAAGTGCTGAGAAATATGACAGAAGAAAGGAGGTGTTAACCATTCAGGAGGTAGCCTTCCCCTTTCTCATGAAGGCCTTGGGCCAGGGTAGTTTTGGAAGAAGGGGGGATCGTGGAGTTTTGCAGCAGACAGGAGAGTTTCAGGTCTGGGTAGAGCTGACAGGGGTCCTGGAGGAGAGCGGAGTGCATTCTGCAGGAGCGTGTGGGCAGGGCTGGCTCCAGGGGTGGCTGTGTGTCCCCCATGTGACAGTTGTGACAGGTCAGGGCTGTGAGCAGGTTCCTGGCTGAGGACAGGGGAGGCCCAGGTGGAGAGCTGGCAGGGCACCTTCTTGTGTGCCACCGGCCTCAGCCAACACACATGAGCTCTTTGTCTGTCCCTGTCCCTCCAGTTGAGACCTCTCCCCGTTGCCAGGCCGAGATGTTGGTTTGGGCTTCTTTCTCTGAGTATGAAGTTTCAAAACCTGGATGATGAAATGAGGGGTCATCAGAACATCTGTCCTGTTCTATTTCCTGCTCTTCTTTCAATCACTGAAGTGGATCAGACCTGCTAGTGGAAGGGGCAATCTTTGGTTTTCTTCCCCCATTTTAATTAAACAATGGGAAAACAGTCTTCTGAAATCCTCAAAGAATCCTTTGTGGGGGTTCAAGTTTTTCTGTTCAGTGAACCATGTTCTGATATTCAAAATTATTTTTGAGGGGTGCCTGGATGGCTCAGCTGTTCAGCATCTGCCTTTGGCTCAGGTCATGATTCCCGGGTTCTGGGATGGAGCTATGCATTGGGCTTGCTGCTTGGCAGGGAGCCTGCTTCTCCCTCTCCCACTCCCCCTGCTTGTGTTCCCTCTCTTGCTGTGTCTCTCTCTCTGTCAAATAAATAAATAAATAAATCTTAAAAAAATTATTTTCTAAAGTAAAGCACAGCCTCAGAGCTGTAACATGGTGCAGTGCCCTCTGAGAGGGGGACAAATGGAGGAGGGGTGTTGGTTGTTTAGGAACCCAGGGAATGGCTCATTGTGCTCCCAGTGGAACACAAGCCCCTTTTAGGCTTCCTTGGCAGCAGTGACGGGGGGTGGGGTGGTTACAGCTCACCTGGTACCCCAACCTGGGCTCTGAAACCTGACCTGGTGAGTCTCTTGCAACTTGAACTGGGGAATTTATGAAGAAAATGGAATGAACCCTGGCAGGTGCCGGCATCCCTTGCACTCAAACAACTCCATGGAGTGAAGGAGCCCATCACCCGTGAAGCAGTCAGGATCCCTGAGGGTGTGGACTTTATTTCCTGGGAAGAAGTTGTGTCTCTCTCCTTATCTGAACTTGAGCCATGTTGTCTGGTTATGGAGACCCAGACCTTTATGTGACCACATCATTATTTTTGTTATTTAGGGGAAGCAATCTAACTTCTTTACATTAACAACAAGACAGAAGAAAGAGAAATTAAATAGTCAGTCCCATTTACAATTGCACCCAAAACCATAAGATATCTAGGAATAAACCTAACCAAAGAGGCAAAGAATCTTTACTCAGAAAACTATAAAGAATTCATGAAAGAAATAGAGGAAGACACAAGAAATGGAAAAATGTTCATTCTCATGGATTGGAAGAATAAATATTGTGAAAATGTCTATGCTACCTAAAGCAATCTACACTATTTAATTCAATCCCCATCAAAATCCCATCCATTTGTTTCAAAGAAATAGAACAAATAATCCTAAAATTTATATGGAACCAGAAAAGACCTCAAATAGCCAGAAGAATAATGAAAAAGAAAGCCAAAGTTGGTGGCATCACAATTCCAGACTTCAAACTCTGTTACAAAGCTGTCATCATCAAGATAGTATGGTACTGGCACAAAAATAGACACATAGATCAATGGGACAGAATAAAGAGCCCAGAAATAGACCCTCAACTCTATGGTCAACTAATCTTTGACAAAGCAGGAAAGAATGTCCAGTGGAAAAATGACAGCCTCTTCAACAAATGGTGTTGGGAAAATTGGACAGCCACATGCAGAAAAATGAAACTGGACCATTTCCTTACACCACACATGAAAATAGACTAAAAATGGATGAAGGATCTCAATGTGAGAAAGGAATCCATCAAAATCCTTGAAGAGAACACAGGCGGCAACCTCTTTGACCTCAGCCGCAGCAACTTCTTGCTAGAAACATCGTCAAAGGCAAGGGAAGCAAGGGCAAAAATGAACTATTGGGACTTCGTCAAGATCAAAAGCTTTTGCACAGCAAGGGAAATAGTCAACAAAACCAAAAGTGAACTGTCAGAATGGGAGAAGATATTTGCAAAAGACATATCAGATAAAGGGCTAGTATCCAAAATGCATAGAGAACTTATAAAATTCAACACCCAAAGAACAAATAATCCAATCAAGAAATGGTCAGAGGACATGAACAGACATTTCTGCAAAGAAGACATCCAGATGGCCAACAGACACATGAAAAAGTGCTCCACATCACTCAGGAGTGATGAATTGACAGTGATGAATTGATTTGATGAAATACATCAAATCAAATGTATTTCATCATTTGATTTGATGAAATACAAATCAAAACCACAATGAGATGCCACCTCACATCAATCAGAATGGCTAAAATTAACAAGTCAGGAAATGACAGATGCTGGCGAGGATGCAGAGAAACGGGAACCCTCCTACACTGTTGGTGGGAATGCAAGCTGGTGCAACCACTCTGGAAAACAGCATGGAGGTTCATCAAAAAGTTGAAAATAGAGCTACCCTATGACCCAGCAATTGCACTACTGGGTATTTACCCTAAAGATACAAACTAGTGATCCAAAGGGGCACGTGCACCCGAATGTTTATAGCAGCAAGGTCCACAAGAGCCAAACTATGGAAAGAACCTAGATGTCCATCAACAGATGAATGGATAAAGAAGAGGTGGTATATATATACAATGGAATACTATGCAGCCATCAAAAGAAATGAAATCCTGCCATTTGCAACAACGTGGATGGAACTAGAGGGTATTATGCTTAGTGAAATAAGTCAATCAGAGAAAGACAACTGTCATATATGATCTCCCTGATATGAGGAAGTGGAGAGGCAACATGGGGGGCTTGGGGGGTAGGAAAAGAATAAATGAAACAAGATGGGATCGGGAGGAAGACAAATCATAAGAGACTCAATCTCACAAAACAAACTGAGGGTTGCCGGGGGGAGGAGGGTAGGGAGAGGGTGGTGGGGTTATGTACATTGGGGAGGGTATGTGCTATGGTGAGTGCTGTGAAGTGTGTAAACCTGGTGATTCACAGACCCGTACCCCTGGGGCTAATAATATATGCTTATTAAAATTTTTTAAAAAATTATTAAAAAATAAAGGATGTAATCTAGACATTGACTTCAAGATCCGTATATCAAAAGGAAAAGCACAAGGTCGAATATATATATGAGGATGGAACTTGCAGTGCCTCTCATTAGTATGGGCAGTGTCGGGCTGCTGGTATGAGAAAGAACACGGAATTCTATTTGGATAGAAGTGTGCTGTGCACAGGCAGTGTTTTATTCTATCCTTTTTCTTACTTCTCTGAAGGGAAAATAGAGTGGTGACAGGAGCTTGGTGTCTGATTTGAAGGAATGGGAGACAAGAGATTTGAAAGAGCAGTGTTCATGCTGACATGATGCTTCATGCCCAGGGAGTGAGGGTTTGAAGCTTGGACTTGGAAGCATTGGTGTTCAGGGAGGATGTTGTCCGAGTTTCCTACACACAGAGTCACTCAGGTGGTCTGCCTAAATGGACCTGTTCCTGGCTTTTGAAGGGCAGCTTAAAGGTGGCTTGAAACCCTAGGGCACTGGAGGAATGATCTGGAAGGGACACCTGAGTGGGCCAGTGTAGACAAACCCTGGGAATTCCAGAGCTAATGATGAACATGTTTCTGAGGCGGGAGTTGGCTTCTCTGTGAGCAGCATTGAGCTGGGGAGGAAAGCAGTCTCTGGGTCTTAGGAGTCACCATGTCAGCAGGTGTGAGCCTGGCAGGGGAGTCAGATCAGATAGCTGGGAGACTGTGAGACCATGATGGTGGCCTTCACTCTTGACGCATAGGGTAGTTTGCTCCAGGGACAGGGCTCTGCTCCCCAGCCAGCCCTCCTGCTGTAGATATGATAGGAAACTTGCTTCCTGTTGGGTTCTCCAGCCCTTGTCTCAGCAGGGGGCTTGGTGGGAAGCAGCTGCAGGCAGCATTATGGACTCTTGCCCAGTGTGCCCCTTGCTTCCTTGGACGAGGCACCGCAGGTGTCCTCTTTTGGTGTCTGTGAACTCAGCCAGCAGAAGTACTTCTTCCAGAGCCACAACCCTGAGAAATCCTCCGCTCCTCTGTGCTGTGTGGAAGAGGCCAGTTTTCATTTGGAACTGAAATCTCAGCTCCTGCCATGAGGTTCCAAGGTCATATGGCACACCAGTTTCCTTGAAGCTCTAGTTCCACATGGGGCCTGATGTGCAAGACTGAGAGCAAACCTGAGCTGCCTGCTGCTGCTGTGGCTGCAGGTTCCTTCCTGAAAAGTGTGCAGCAAATCCTGGTTTGTGATGACGTCCCAGGAAAGAGGGACAGGTGCACCATTCTGCTCCAGCACAGGAGGATGCCAGATGTCAACCACAGGTGGCTGGTGCAGGGAGGAGAGATATCTGTTTCCCAGGACCTTGGCCAGAGGGATATTTGGACCCTGGGATGCTTCTGTGCTCAGCTTTCTCAGGTGAGCACATCAGGCAAGGGGAGGACATGTGTGTGCTCACCTGCAATCAAGCAAGGTGTCTGGTCTCAGGTTTCATGTACAAGTGGATTCCTCTTATGGCTCATTTTCCTGATGGTCTTCAGGTTGCTATAGGGGGACCTATTGTCCCGGGCATCCTGGCTGTGCAACTGCTCTGGTCACCTTTTCCCCTGGGGCTCTGGACTAGGAGATTGGAGGGAGTCAGTGGTGAAACCATCCGAGTAGGCCTCTGTTTCTCCCTTGCTGAGATGGCCTGGTGACTGTGATAACTGCTCTGGAAATAGAAAGCAGGAGACAGGGCTGGGGTGCTGAAGAGAGGGTGACAGTGGTGATTGCTATTCACATGGGGCCGGGTGGGTCTTCACTAGGAAGGTGATGCTTCAGTCAAGTTCTTTTTTTTTTTTTTAATTTATTTTTTTCAGTGTTCCAAGATTCATTATTTATGCACCACACCCAGTCCTCCATGCACTTGATGAAGTCCCAAAAGTTCATTTTCGTTTTTGTTTCCTTTGCTTTTGGAGACATGTCTTGAAAGAAGTTGCTGTGGCCGATGTTGAAGAGGTTATTGCCTATGTTCTCCTCTAGGATTTTGATAGATTCCTGCCTCACGTTGAGGTCTTTTATCCATTACAAGTTTATCTTTGTATATGGTGTAAGAGAATGGTCAAGTTTCATTCTTCTATACATAGCTGTCCAATTTCCCCAGCACCATTTATTGAAGAGACTGTCTTTTTTCCACTGGATATTTTTTCCTGTTTTGTCAAAGATTACTTGACCATGGAGTTGCGGGTCCATATCTGGGCTCTCTACTCTGTTCCACTGCTCTATGTGTCTGATTTTTGCCAGTGCCATGCTGTCTTGGTGATCATAGCTTTGTAGAAAAGCTTGAAATCAGGCAACGTGATGCCCCCAGTTTTGTTTTTCTTTTTCAACATTTCCTTAGCAATTTGGGGTCTCTTCTGGTTCCATACAAATTTTAAGATTGTTTGTTCCAGCACTTTGAAAAATGCCGGCAGAATTTTGATCAGGATGGCATTGAAAGTATAGATTGCTCTGGGCAGTATGGACATTTTAACAGTGTTTACTCTTCTGATCCATGAGCATGAAATGCTTTTCCATCTTTTTATGTCTTCTTCAATTTCTTTCATGAGTGTTCTGTAGTTCCTCAGGTACAGATCCTTTACCTCTTTGGTTAGGTTTATTCCCAGGTATCTTATGGTTCTTGGTGCTATAGTAAATGGACTCGATTCTCTAATTTCCCTTTCTGTATTTTCAGTGTTAGTGTCTAAGAAAGCAACTGTACATTTCTGTACATTGATTTTGTATCCTGCCACATTACTGAATTGCTGTATGAGTTCTAGTAGTTTGGGGGTAGAGTCTTCTGGTTTTCCATATAAAGTATCATGTCATCTGCGAAGAGAGAGAGTTTGACTTCTTCATTGCCAGTTTGAATACCTTTTATTTCTCTTTGTTTTCCGATTGCTGTTGCTAGGACTTCTAATACTATGCTGAACAAGAGTGGGGAGAGTGGGCATCCTTGTCACCTTCTGATCTCAAAGAGAAGGCTGTCAGCTTTTCCCCACTGAGGATGATATTCCCTGTGGGTTTTTCATAGACAAATTTTATTAAGTTGAGAAATGTTCCCTCTATCCCTATACTTTGAAGCATTTTAATCAGGAACAGATGCTGGATTTTGTCAAATGCTTTTTCTTCATCAATTGGGAGGACCATGTGGTTCTTCTCTCATCTCTTACTGATTTGTTCTATCACATTGATTGATTTGTGAATGTTGAACCACCCTTGCAACCCAGGGATAAATCCCACCTGGTCATGATGGATAATCTTTTTAATGTACTGTTGAATCCTATTAGCTAGGATCTTATTGAGAATCTTGGCATCCATATTCATCAAGGATATTGGTTTTAAATTCTCCTTTTTGATGGGGTCTTTGCCTGGTTTGGGGATCAGGATAATGCTAGCTTCATAGAAAGAGTCTGGAAGTTTTCCTTCTGTTTCTATTTTTTGAAACAGCTTCAGGAGAATAGGTATTATTTCTTCTTTGAGTGTTTGGTAGATTCTCCAGGGAATCTGTCAGGTCCTGGGCTCTTGTTTTTTGGAAGGTTTTTGATCACTGCTTCAATCTCATTACTAGATACTGGCCTATTCAGGTTGTCAATTTCTTCCTATTTCAGTCTTGGAACTTTATAGGTTTCCAGGAATACATCCATTTCTTCTAGGTTGCTTAACTTATTGGCATATAACTGTGGATGATAATTTCTGATGATCATGTCTATTTCCTTGGTGTTAGTTGTGAGCTCTCCCCTTTCATTCATAATTTTATTAATTTGAGTCCTCTCTCTTTTCTTCTGGATTTGTTTGGTCAGTGGTTTATTGATCTTTTTTAAAAAATATTTTATTTATTTATTTGACAGACAGATAGGCAGAGAGGCAGGCAGAGAGCGAGAGGAGGAAGCAGGCTCCCTGCTGAGCAGAGAGCCTGATGCGGGACTCGATCCCAGGGCCCTGGGATCACGACCTGAGCCAAAGGCAGAGGCTTCAACCCACTGAGCCACCCAGGGGCCCCTGGTTTATTAATCTTATTGATTCTTTCAATGAACCAGCTTCTAGTTTTGTTGATGTGTTCTTCTGTATCTCTAGTTTCTAACTCATTGATCTCTGCTCTAATCTTGATTATTTCCCTTCTTGTGTGTGGAGTTGGCTTAATTTGTTATTGATTCTCCAGTTCTTTAAGGTGTAAAGAGAGCTGGTGTATTCAGGATTTTTCAATTTTTTTGAGTGTAGCTTGGATGGTTATGTATTTTCCCCTTAGGGCTGCCTTTGCTGTATCCCATAGGTTTTGGACCAACGTGTCTTCATTCTCATTGGTTTCCATGAGTTGGTTAAGTTCTTCTTTGATTTCCTGGTTGATCCAAACATTCTTGAGCAGGATGGTCTTTAGTTTCTGAGTGTTTGAATTCCTTCCAAACTTTTTTTTTTTTTTTGCTATTTTATTTAATTAATTTATTTTTTTAATCATTTTTAAAAATTTATTTTCAGCATAACAGTATTCATTGTTTTTGCACCACACCCAGTGCTCCATGCAGTCTGTGCCCTTTCTAATACCCACCACCTGGTTCCCCCAACCTCCCACCCCCCCACCTCTTCAAACCCTTCAGATTGTTTTTCAGAGTCCATAGTCTCTCATTGTTCACCTCCCCTTCCAAACTTTTGCATGTGGTTGAGTTCCTGTTTCATAGCACTGTGGTCTGAGAATATGTAGGGAATAATCTCAATCTTTTGTTATCAGTAGATCCCTGATTTGTGACCCAGTATGTGGTTATTCTGGAGGAATTTCCATGTGTGCTCAAGAATGACTATTCTGTTGTTTTAGGTGGAATGTTCTGTATATATCTATGAGGTCCAACTGGTCCAATGTGTCATTCAAAGCTCTTGTTTCCTTATTGATTTTCTGCTTGGATGATCTATTACTGAGAGTGGCATGTTAAGATCCCCTACAATTAATGTATTCATATCAATATGACTCTTTATTTTGATTAACAGTTGTCTTATGTAGTTGACTGCTCCCATATTGGGGGCATAAATATTTACAATTGTTAGATCTTCTGGGTGGATAGACCCTTTAAGAATGATGTAGTGTTCTTCTGTATCTCTGACTACAGTCTTTAGCTTAAAATCTATTTTATCTGATAAGAGAATCCCTACCCCAGCTTTCTTTTGAGGCCCATTGGCCTGAAAGATGGTTCCCCATCTCTTCACATTCAGTCTGGATGTATCTTTAGGTTCCAAAGGTGTCTCTTGTAGACAGCATATGGATGGGTCCTGTCATTTTATCCAACCTACAACCCTGCGCTGTTTTATGGGAGTACTTAGGCTGTTCACATTGAGAGTGATTACTGAAAAGTAAGTTTTTATTGACATCATATTGCCTGTGAAGTCCTTGTTTCTTTTTTTAAAATTTCTTTTCAGTGTTACAGAACTCATTGTTTATGAACCACTTCCAGTGCTTCATGCAATACATGCCCTCCATAATATCCACCACCAGGCTCACCTAACCCCCAACCCCCTCCCCTCCAAAACCCTCAGTTTGTTTCTCAGAGTTCAGTCTCTCATGGTTCGTTTCTCCCTCCAATTTCCCCTCTCACTTCTCCTCTCCATCTCCCCATGTCCTCCGTGTTATTCCTTATGTTCCACAAATAAGTGAAACCATGATACTTGACTCTCTCTGCTTGGCTTATATCACTTAGCATAATCTCTTCCAGTCCCATCTATGTTGATACAAAAGTTGGGTATTCATCCATTCTGATGGAGGCATAATACTCCATAGTATATACAGACCACATCTTCCTTATCCATTCATCTGTTGAAGGGCATCTTGATTCTTTCCACAGTTCGGTGACTGTGGCCATTGCTGCTATGAACATTGGGGTACAGGTGGTCCTTCTTTTCACTACATCTGTATCTTTGAGGAAAATATCCGGTAGTGCAATTGCAGGGTCATAGAGAAGCTCTATTTTTAATTTCTTAAGGAATCTCCACACTGTTTTCCAAAGTGGCTGCACCAACTTGCATTCCCACCAAAAGTGTAAGAGGGTTCCTCTTTCTCCACATCCTCTCCAACACACGTTGTTTCCTGTCTTGTTAATTTTGGCCATGCTAACTGGTATAAGGTGGTGTCTTTTTTTTTTTTTTTAATTTTATTTATTTATTTGACAGGTAGAGATCACAAGTAGATGGAGAGGCAGGCAAAGAGAGAGAGGAGGAAACAGGCTCCCTGCTGAGCAGAGAAGCTGATGTGGGGCTCGATCCCAGGACCCTGGGAGCTGAAGGCAGAGGCTTTAACCCACTGAATCACCCAGGTGCCCCTATAAGGTGGTATCTTAATGTGGTTTCGATTTGAATCTCCCTGATGGCTAGTGACGATGAACATTTTTTCATGTGTCTGTTAGCCATTTGTATGCCTTCATTGGAGAAGTGTCTGTTCATGTCTTTTGCCCATTTATCGACATGATTATCTGTTTTGTGTGTGTTGAATTTGAGGAGTTCTTTATAGATCCTGGATCTCAGCCCTTTGTCTGTAGTGTCATTTGCAAATATTTTCTCCCATTCCATGGGTTGCCTCTTTGTTTTGTTGACTATTTCCTTTGCTGTGTAGAAGCTTTTGATCTTGATGAAATTCTTCACTTAACTTTTTTTTTTTTTATACTAGGCTCCATCATAGGGCCTGAACTCAAGATCCTGAAATCAAGACCTGAGCCAAAGTCCAAAGTTGGACACTTAACCAACTGAGCCACCCAGGTACCCCTTCACTTAAATTTTTTTTAAGATTTTGTTTTTTTGTCAGCACACACAAGCAGGGGGAGCAGCAGGCAGAGTGAGAAGCAGGCTCCCTGATGAGCAAGGAGTCCCACGAGGGGCTTGATCCCAGCATCCTGGGATCACGATCTAAGCCAAAGACAGACACTTAACCGACAGCCACCCAGGCATCCCTATTTAAAATTTTTAAGATGGTTTTACTCAGTAATTCTGAACTGAGATAGTCTTAGTACCTTCTTTACCTGTGTATTTTCCTCTCTTTGTGTTTTGGGGTCCTGTTTCAATTTTTTATTTTTTTAATTTTAGTTTTTTAGAAGGGACAGAGGAAGAGGGAAAGAGAGAATCTTAAGCAGGGGTACAATCTCCAAACCCTGAGATCATGACCTAAGCTGAAATCAAGTTAGACACTTCATATGTCCACCTGCTTCAGTATTTTTAAGAACTTAAAAAAATTTCAGATGTAGCTCTTAGGCTTGCATGAAAATATCTATTAGTTAATTAGTGATCCCATATGGAATAATTAGTGGTCAGCTTCATTCATTATTGATAATACACCTGCTTTCATTTTTGTTAGTATCAAAATGGTTGTATTTTAGCCTTAATCTACTAATCGATGAAAAAAGATGATGAATAATGTTAACTCACCTCAATATAATAGCTTGTAGAAAACTTTTAATCTTCTGATGCTGTTTTTTATATTCACGTGTAAAGAAAACAATTGCTTGTAATCTGTATATGGATGCAAAATTGATAACTTATTTATTTGTGTTATATAATTGATAAGCTTGAATAAATTAGTGCCCACCTTTTAGCTAAAATAAGTGGTACCTTAAAACCCACCTTGGGAATTATTTTTCTTTCTTTGCAAATCCTGTGCTTTACTTTGATGATGCTTGTGTAGAGCAGGTGAGCTAAATTAGTTTAATTGCTAATCAAAAATGAAGTGGGTAATAAATATTTAATTTGGTCCCTTAATCAGTTTATCAATCCTAATGACAGAATTAGCACCTAAGCTCTGAATCTGCCCATACCTTTACATAATACGTGGTTATAATTTTCAGAGAGGACATCTCTGCTAGGTCCTACCTTAGGTGTTGACATACTAAGATTGCTGATATTAGGCATGCATTTGTCCTCTGCCTCACTGAAAAGACTGGAGTTTAAAATATCTAGAATGTTTTCTTTTTAAAATTTTTTTTATTTTAAAGATTTTTATTTATTTGAGAGGGACAGAGAGCATGAGATGGGGGAAGGGACACTGGGATCATGACCTGAGCTGAAGGCAGACGCTTAACTAACTGAGCCACCCAGGTGCCCCTTTAGAATGTCTTCTAATGATAATTCTATTGAGATTTTAAGTCCTTGTGCAAGGGTAACAGTAGTATTTTCTTTTTAAAGCATTTTTATATATAAATTAAGAATTCATATGTCATACAGGGTTTATTGGTTTCCATTTATTCTTCCTTAAAACCTTATTATTAGTTAACCCCTTTCTTAAAAAAGAAAAAAATTGTTTAATGTGGCTGTCTCTAGCTACCTTCATATTTCACTTTTCTTTTATTCTGAACTTCCAAAGTAAATGGTTTATACCAACTTCCTCCTTTTCTGCATTATCTTTCCTTTCTCACTTTTTACCAGAAATCAGGAAGGTGGAAGGAAGCGGACACTGAGCATTTAGGCTGCATCTTGCTCTTGGCACTCTTCCCTGGTTAGGACACTTAATCTTTAAACCTAGGTTGCCAGGTGTCCAGCACTGAACCCACATAGTCTGGTATTGTAGTTTCTTGTTTGGCAGAATGAAACTTATAAACAAAAATGTCCCTTGTTATTTTGTGGGGTTTTTTTTGGGGGGGGGGGTTGGTTTCCTTAATGGGTTTTTTATGGCTCAGGATTCTCTGAGACCAGACCTTGGTGTTACTAAACATTGGTGATAGGGGGAAAAAAAAAAAAAAAGCTGCCAGGAATTTGCTCCTGGAGGTGCTAAGGATAGAAACCCGTCTGTGTGGGTGTCGCCCTGCCCAAGAGAACTTGCTCTTCTAGGGCTTAGGGTCCTGGACATGGATGCCCAGTGCTCACACTCCAGATATAGCTGGGGTCTCTACTGCCACAACAGAACCCTCTCCATCTAAAACCAGTTGCTGAGTGGGGGCTGGGGGGAGGAGGAGGGGAAGGAGAGGGCAAGTTGGGGACCAGGCATAAAGGTTCAACAGAAATCATTCTTCCTGTAGGAATTTCTTTAACACCTATGTGTACAGCAATAAATTAAAATACTACAAATACCTCTTCATGATGGGTCAAACTTGCCAGAGATCTCTTTCCCTGCCCCCACTGTACTTCTTTATATTCTCTTTCACTGCAATTACCTTTCATTCATTTGTTCAATGTACTTATTTATTGATCAGACTTTTAAGGACTATTATGTGCCAGGCAGGCACTGGCATCACATAGGTGACTAGGATCAGGAGATGAAGTTCTTGCCCATGAGTAACTTCCAGAAATATTCAGACACTGCCTGTCTTTTCCTCTGAACAGGGCACTAGTTCCTAATTACTGCTAGTTCCAAATGGCTGTCCTATTGTTTTATGTTTTCTTTTTGATGAATTTCTTTTTTTAGAGCAGTTTTAGGCTTACAGAAAATTGAGCAGATCTTACCTGGACTTCCTACAGACTCCTCTCTCCCCCACTCAGTGATGAACCAGTATCAATGCATTGTTATCAACTAAAGTCCATTGAAGGTTTACTGTTTGTGTTTACATGAGTTTTGAGAAATGTTTCATGACATATGTCTACCATTATGGTATCCATCCCTGCCATACCCTCTTTGGCAACCACAGATCTTATTGTCTGTGCAGTTTTGCCTTTTCCAGAATGTCATTTAGTTGGGATTTTTTTTTTTTAAAGATTTTATTTATTTATTTGACAGAGAGATCACAAGCAGGCAGAGAGGCAGGCAGAGAGAGAGGAGGAAGCAGACTCCCCTAGAGAGCAGAGAGCCCGATGCGGGGCTCGATCCCAGGACTCTGAGATCATGACCTGAGCCGAAGGCAGCGGCTTAACCCACTGAGCCACCCAGGCGCCCCATTTAGTTGGGATTTAATAGTACTTTTCAAAAGTACTTTTCAAAGTCTTTTCAAACTGGCTTCTTTCATTAAGCAGTATGCATTTAAACTTGCCTCTCGTCTTTTTGTGGCTTAATAGCTTGTTACTTTTTTATCCCCAAATAATACTCAGTTGTACACATGCACTACAGTTTATCCATTGATCTTGGTTGCTTCCAAGTTTTGGCACTATGAAAAAGCTGCTGTTTACATTCGTGTACTGGCTTTTCTGCAGACAAGAGATTTCAAGTCATTTGGGTAAATACCTAGAGGGACAATTACTAGATTGAATGGGAAGACTGTATACCTTTGTCAGAAACTACCACATTATCTTGCAAAGTGGCTGTGCCATTGTGCATTCCTACCAGTAAGGAATGAGAGTTCCTGTTGCTCCCTATTTTCAGCATTTGGTGGTGTCAGTTTCCTGGATTTTAGTCATTTTGATCCGTGCGTAGTGGTGTCTTGTTTTCCTTTGCTGTAGTATATGAGGTGAAGCATCTTTTCACATACTTATTTACTGTCTGTATTCTTTTTTGATAAGGTGTCTGTTTAGGTCTTTGTTCATATTTTTTTTTAAGATTTTATTTATTTATTTATTTATTTGACAGACAGGGATCACAAGCAGGCAGAGAGAGAGGAGGAAGCAGGCTCCCCGCTGGGCAGAGAGCCCAATGCAGGGCTTGATCCCAAGACCCTGGGATCATGACCTGAGCTGAAGGCAGAGGCTTTAACCCACTGAGCCACCCAGGCGCCCCTTTGTTCATATTTTAATTGAGTTTGTTTTCTTTTTGTTTTAATGGTTCTTTATGTATATTTTGAATACAAGTTCTTTATTGGATATGTGCGTTGTAGATATTTTATCCCAAGCTAGCTTGTCTTCTCATTATTTTAAGAGTGTTCTTTACAGACCAGTTTTTAGTTTTAGAGAGGGAGGAGGAGGGACAGAGGAAGACAGAATTTTAAGCAGGCTCTATGCCCAGTGCAGAGTCCCACATGGGACTCATTCTCACAACCCCAAGATTATGACCTTATGACCTGAGCTGAAATCAAGAGTTAGGTTCTTAACCAACTGAGCCACCCAGGTGCCCCACAAACTGGTTTTCAATTTTAATGAAGTTCAGCTTACCAGTTTTTTTTCTGGATCATGCCTTTGATATTGTCTCTAAAAACTTACTGCTAAACCAAAGTCATATAGATTTTCTCTGATGTTCTTAGAGTTTTATAGTTTTTCATTTTGCATTTAAGTCTATGATAGATTTTGAGTATAATTTTTGTGAAGGTGGAAGGTCAGTGATAGGATCACATGATTTTCCTTTTCTTCTTTAGCTTGTTGATGTGATGAATTGCCTTGATTGACTTTTGAATGTTGAACCAGTCTTGCATACACAGAATAATTTCCACTGGTCATGGTGTATAATTCTTTTCATACATTACTGGAAATGGTTTGCTAATACTTTGTTGAGGATTTTTGCATCTCTCTTTATGAGGGATACTGGTTCATAGTTTTTCTTTCTTGCTGTATCTTTTTAAAAAGATTTTATTTATTCATTTGAGAGAGCAGGAGCATGAGCTGGGGGGCAGGGAGGAAGAGAGACAAGCAGACTCCCCACTGAGTGTGAAGCCTGGTGTGGGGACTCCATCCCAGGACCCTGAGATTGTGACTTGAACCAAAGTCAGATGCTTAATCAACTGAGCTAACCAGGCACCCTTTTCTTGCTATATCCTTATCTGGTTTTGGGATTAGGTTAATGGTGGCCTCATAGAATAAATTAGAAAGTGTTCCCTTTGCTACTATTTCCTGGAACAGATTGTAGAGAACTGGTATCATTTCTCCAAATATGTAAATATTTTGTAGAATGCACCAGTGAAACCATCTGGGCCTGTTGATTTCTGTGTTTGGATGATGGTTAATTGTTGATTTGATTCCTTTATCAGACATAGGCCTATTCAGATTATCTATTTCTTGTGTGTGTTTTGATAGATTGTGTCTTTCAAGAACTTGGTTTGTTTTATCTAAGTTATCAAATTTGTGGCAGAGAGTTTATATTCTTTTAATGTCTAGGAGGTCAGAAGTGATGGCTGCTCTTTCCTTTCTGAAATTAGTACAGGTTTGGTTCTAGATATTGTGGGTTTGGTTCTAGACCACCACAATAAAGCCAGTCAAATAAATTTTTTGGTTTCACAGTGCATATAAGAGTTATACTTATACTGTACTTTAGTCTGTTAAGTGTACAGTAGCATAATGTCTAAAAAATGTATGTACATTAATTTAAAAGTATTTCTTTAAAAAAATGCTAACCATCATGTGAACTTTCAGTGAGTTGTATCTTTTTGCTGGTGGAGGGTTTTGCTTGATGTTGATGGCTGCTGACTGATCAAGGGGGTGGCTACAAAGGTTGGGGTGGTTGTGGCAAGTTCTTAAAATAAGGCAACAGTGAAACTTGCCGCATCAATTAATTCTTTCACAAGTGATTTCTCTGTGGCATGTAGTGCTCTTTGATAGCATTTTGCCCACAGTAGAACCTCTTTCAAAATTGAAGTCAATCCTTCAATCCCTGCTCCTCCTTGGTCAACTTAGTTTATGCAATATTCTAAATCCTTTGTTGTCATTTCAACAGTCTTCACAGCATCTTCCCCAGGAGTAAATTCCATCTCAAGAAACCACTCTTTGTTTATTCACAAGAAGCAGATCCCCATCCATTCCAATTTTATCACAAGACTACAGCTATTCATTCCCACCTTCACATTCCACTCCTGATTCCACTTCTCTTGATGTCTCCACTACATCTTCAGTGACTTCTTCCAAGCTCCTGTTAATGGTATTTTGACCTTTTCCCATGAATCACAAATGTTCTTGATGGTATCTAAGAGGGTGAATCCTTTCCAGAAGGCTTTCAATTTACATTGCCTAGATCCATTGAAGGAATCACTGTTTATGGCAGTAATAACCTTATGAAATATATTTCTTAAATGATAAGACTTGAAAGTTGAAATGACTCCTTGATCTATGGGCTGCAGAACAGATGTTGGGCTAGCAGGCAGGAAAACAGCATTAATCTCACAGTACCTATCAGAGCTCCTGCAAAACCAGATGCCTTGTCAATGAACAGTAATATTTTGAAAGGAACCTTTTTCTCTGAGCAGTAGATCTCAACAGTAGACTTAAAATACTCAATAAACCATAGTGTAAATAGATGTGCTGTCATCCAGGCTTTGTCATTGCATTTATAGAACACAAGCAGAGTTGACTTAACATAATTCTTAATGGCCTTAGGATTTGGAGAATGGTAAATGAGCATTGGCTTCAATGTAGTCACCAGCTGCATTAGCCCCTGACAAGAGAGTCAGACTGTCCTTTGAAATTTTGAAGCCAGGGACTGACATCTCCTCTTTAGCTATGAAGATCCTGAAAGTCCTTAATGGCATCTTTCTTCTAATATTAGGCTATTTCATCTACACTGAAAATCTGTTGTTTAACATAGCCACCTTCATGAATGATCTGCCAGATCTTCTGGATAACTTGCTCAGCTTCTGTATCAGCACTTGTATTTCTATATCACTGTGTACTTTTATGTTATAGAAAGAGCTTCTTTGCTTAAACTTCACGAGCCAGCCCATGCTAGCTTCAAACTTTTCTTCTGCAGCTTCCTCCCCTCTCAGCCTTCATGGGCTTGGGGAGAGTTAGGGCCTTGCTGTGGATTGGGCTTTTGCTTTAGGGGAATGTTGTGACTAGTTCGATTTTCTATCCAGACCACTAAAACTGTCTCCATATCAGCAGTCAGATTGTTTTGCTTTCTTATCATTTGTTCACTGGAGTGGCACTTTTATTTTATTTTTAATTTTATTTTTTCAGTGGCACTTTTAATTTCCTTCAAGAACCTTCCCTTTGCATTCACCACTCAGCTAACTGTTGTGGTGCAAGAGGGGCCTCACTTTCAGCCTATCTTGGCTTTTGACATGCCTTCCTCACTAAACTTAATCACATCTAGTTTTTTTTTTTTTAAGATTTTATTTATTTATTTGACAGACAGAGATCACAAGTAGGCAGAGAGGCAGGCAGAGAGAGAGGAGGAAGCAGGCTCCCCGCCGAGCAGAGAGCCCCATGTGGGGCTCAATCCCAGGACCCTGGGATCATGACCTAAGCGGAAGGCAGAGGCTTAACCCACTGAGCCACCCGGGCACCCCGCCCCTAGTTTTTTATTTAAAGTAAGAGATGTATGAATTTTCTTTTCACTTGAACACTTTAAGGCCACTATAGGGTTATTAATTAGCCTAATATCAATATTGTGTATCTCAGGGTATAGGGAAGCCTGAGGAGAGGAAGTGAGGCAGGGGAGCTGTTGGTTCGTGGACTAGTGAGAGCACAACATTTAATAAATTTGCAGTCTTACATGGGTGAGGTTCATGGTGCCCCAGAACAATTATAATAGTAACCAAAGATCATTGGTCACAGATCACCATTACAAATATAATACTAATATTTTATAAAGTTTTTATATATTTTATATAAATATAAATATTTAATATATAAATATATATAATATATATTATATAATATTTTATAAAGTTTTAAAGCTTTTATAAAGTTTGAATACTTTTGAGAGTCACCAAAATGTGGGTCACAAAGTGAACAAATAGTGTTGGAATATGGCACCAATATACTTACTTCACATGGGGTTGTCACAGACCTTCCAATTTACAAAAAATGCAATATCTGGAGTGTGATAGGGCAGAGCATAATAAAACAAGTTATTCCTATTATTGTGTCTTCTCTCTTTTTCTCTAGGTTAGCCCAGCTGGAGGTTTACCAGAAGTATTTTAAAGAGCTAGCTTTTGATTTCATTGACTTTTCTTTATTTTTTAAATTTTTTTCTTTATTTCCTGTTTTCATTTGTTTGTGCTCTAATTTTTATTAGTTCTTTTCTTCTGCTTGCTTTAAATTGTTCTTTCTCTGGTTTCCTAAATTGGAAGCTCAGATTATTGACTTTACATCTTTCTTTCCTAATATACGCATTGAATGTTATAAATTTCCCTCTAAATACTGTTTTTGCTGCATTGCACAAATTTTGGTGTGTTATATTTTCATTCAAATATTTTTACATTTCTCTTGATTTTCTCTTTAACCCCTGTGTTATTTACAAGGGTTTCATCTCCAAATATGTTGGGATTTTTTCCAGCTAGCTTCCTATTACTGATTTCTAGTTTGATCCCATCGTGGTCTGGGGGGGCATTCTTTGTATGATTTCTATTCTTCTAAATTTGTTGAGGTATGTTTTATGACCCAGAATGTGGTATGTCCTAGCGAATGTTTTGTGTGAGCTTAAAGAGAATGCGTGTGTGATGAGCACTGGGTGTGATACGCAACTAATGAACTAATGAACACTACATCAAAAACTAAGGATGTACTATATGTTAGCTAAGTGACTGTTAAAAAGAAAAGAATGTGGGGCGCCTGGGTGGCTCAGTGGGTTAAAGCCTCTGCCTTCAGCTCAGGTCATAATCCCAGGGTCCTGGGATCCAGCCCCGCATCGGGCTCCCTGCCCAGCAGGGAGCCTGCTTCCTTTTCTCTCTCTCTCTGCCTGCCTCTCTGCCTACTTGTGATCTCTGTCTGTCAAATAAATAAATAAAAATCTTTAATAAAAAAAAAGAATGTACATTCTTCTGTTAGGTGAAGTATTCTGTAGTTTAGGACCAGTTGATTGACGGTGCTCTTCAGTTCTGTTATCCTGCTATTCTGCTGGCTGGATCTGTCAGTTACTGAGAGAGAGTACTGAAGTCTCTAGCCAGTATGGTGGGCTCATCTCTTTCCTCAGGCATTTCAGCTCTCTCTCTCAGGGGCACATACACATGAAGTATTGCTATGGCTTCTGGGAGAATTGATTCCTTTATCTCAATGTTACGCCCCTCTTTATCCTGGATAATTTTTTGTCTTGAAGTCTCCTCTTAACGAAATTACTATAGCTATTCTAGCTTTCTTTTGGAGTGTTAGCTTGGCATATCTTCTCCATCCCTTTACTGTTAATATTATATGTGTCTTTATATTTTAAAAGTGGCTTTTTTGTAAACAGAATATACTTGGGTCTTGTCTTCTATGCTGGTCTTTTAATTGATACATTTAAACCATTTATATTTAAAATGATTAGTGACATGATTGGATTAATATCACCATACTTGTAATTGCTTTGAATTCTTTGCACTTTTCATTTTCTTTTTAAAAAATCTTCTCCATCTTCTGCCCTTTCTGGTTTTAATTGAGCGTTTTATGTTCCATTGTCTTTCCTCTCTTGGCATATTGATTATACTTTAAAAAATATATTTGTTCGTGGTTGTCCTCAGGTTTGGTAGTATATATTTACAACCAGTCTAGGTCCATTTTCAGATTCCACCATACACTTCACGGAGGTGGGGGGCGGGGCACAGGTTCCTTGTGGCAAAACATTACCATTCCTCCATCCTGTCCTCTGTAGTACTGTTGTCATTAATTGAGACTTAATCCACAAGCTGGAACCACTCCTTATGTTGTTGCTATTATTACTTGGAGTAAAGAGTTGTGTATTAAGAATAAGAAACACAAGGTTTAATTACCTTCATTTATTCCTTCTTTAATGCTCTTAATTTCTGTCAACCTTAAAAGTAAAATAGCCAGCTAGTGGACCAGCAACATTAGTTTATTTGAGAATTGCAATTTGGGGTGTGCAACTATGGCAAACCATAGGCAAATGCAGAAAATAAAAGAGGGGAGCTTGCTTTTACAGAGGAAAGGAGGAAGTTAGGGGCTGTGGGAATGAAAGCCCACTGAAAGAGGGAGAGAGTTCAGGGTTATGGGGACTTCTCATGGCTGAGCTGTTGCTGGGCAGGAGGACATTTTTCCTCCTCCTGGAGTGGTAAGCTGCTTCTTGTTGGGAAATGCAAACATACTGCTTTTTTCCTGCTGAGGTCTGTAGGTGGTACAAGTGCTGGTGCATAGGAACTCCCCCTTCAGGGCTTTCTGACTCCTTTTGAAATGAGTCTTCTTTTTTTTTTTTTTTTAAGATTTTATTTATTTATTTTACAGAGAGAGATCACAAGTAGACAGAGAGTCAGGCAGAGAGAGAGAGGGAAGCAGGCTCTCTGCTGAGCAGAGAGCCCAATGTGGGACTCGATCCCAGGACCCTGAGATCATGACCTGAGCCGAAGGCAGCGGCTTAACCCACTGAGCCACCCAGGCACCCTGAAATGAGTCTTCTTTTGTTCATTTTCATTTCTTTATGGAGATCCAAGTTTCTGGCCTATATAATTTTCTCTGCAAGAACCTCAAACTTCAGTTTTCCTCTGATGTCCTTGTTTTTATTTCCCTCTACCCCCTCTTGTCTTTCAAAAATCCTTCCAAATGAAGTCAGATGTAAACCTTGTTGATGGGTGATATAAATAGTAAACTAATTGAGGAGGGGGATAATTCTATAATTTTAGATTTAAATCTCCATTTTTTTGTTCTGTGGGGTGTTCTTAGTTTTTAGTGGGTCACGGTACCTGGGATATGACCTTCAGAAGAGTTTCTTAGTCTTCATCCCCCTGCCCCCCCTTATTTGAGACATGAAGGCTAGAGAGCTGGATTTAGCCAATTGTCCTTCTTTGGGTCAGATGAGGCTTTAGTAAAACAGTTTTCTCTTGAGGGCTAGCCTTCCTTGTACAGGAAAAAACAAGAGCAGAGCAACATTGGGCAGATTTCAAAATGGTTATTTTCCCCCTCTCCTGCCAGAAGCCCCAGGGGAATTTTCTCCAGTCTTACTATGGTAAATAAGAACCATGGTTCTTACTATTGGTGGGGCTTCTAGCAGTAATAGTCATGAAAGTGTGAGACTCCCCTGTAAGACTGAGCACCCTGGAGTTGTTGTTGTTGTGTTTTTTTTTTTTAAGATTTTGTTTATTTATTTGACAGAGAGAGATCACAAGTAGACGGAGAGGTAGGCAGAGAGAGAGAGAGAGGGAAGCAGGCTCCCTGCTGAGCAGAGAGCCCGATGCGGGACTCGATCCCAGGACCCTGAGATCATGACCTGAGCCGTAGGCAGTGGCTTAACCCACTGAGCCACCCAGGCGCCCCCACCCTGGAGTTTTTAACTGCAGCTTCTCCAGGATGAGCCTCCAGCAACCATCAGTTACAGTTGAAACTATAGTACTAGCCCCAGCATTGGTTTCTGCTGCCAGAAAACTACGATTCTCCATATTGCCTGTCTCTGGTTTTGGGGGCATATCTTTACCTATGAACTTAATTCTCTAATGAATCTAAGAAGCACTTTGTTTTTCAATTTGTATGGCTTGTTTCTTGATGTGGGTAAGAGAGTGATGATTTCCAAGCTTTTTACATGTTGGACCAGAAACTAGAAGTACTCTCAGTGGTTCATTTCTAACCACCAGTGGTTAGTCAGATGTGTCTGTTCTCTAATGGGCCATTCTTGGTACAGTTTAGCTATAGATTGTCAGTACCTAAAACTGAAGGGCCAAGTATTTTAATAAAGGGAAAGGCTATGAGGTGGAGGAAAGTAGAGTATACTGTGTGTGTTCTTTTTTTGATAATAGGAGATGGACAGTTTCTCTTTTGGGGACCCTAGGAATGGGGGAATAAACATAAGAGGAGCACTGAGCTGAGCTTAGGAGAGGTAGGGGTCCTTTGTCTTTTTTTCCTAAGTTTTGAGTTAATTTAAGTTTTAAGTTTAAGTTTAATTAAGTTTTAAGTTTAAGATGTTTAAATCTGAAACATTTTAAGTATATTAAAGTATTTGAAAGAAATACATAGATTTGTGTGTATATATAGAAGGAACAAACAAATGTTGAAACAAATGTGGTAACTAGTTCTAAGTTGATGCCTTGTATGTGGAGTTTATTTCCAGAAAACAAGTACTCATCCAAAAAGAAAGCCATATGGGTCTATTGTTGGGTATCATGCAGATTGAACTGATTTGCTACTCATGTCTGGATGCACACACCTTACCCAGCCAGTATTTCTCTTCAGAGCACAGGAAGGCACTATACTCACCAACCCTGTGAAGTAGATATCCTAGTTATCACCATACAGCTGAGAATACTGATGCTCCTTGAGGTTACCTGGAGAGAGGAGGTGAAAGAACTTATCAGAGGCTTGTCTGGCACCATTGCATCTTCCTGCAGATGCTCTGACCTTTGACCAATCTTTGTGCCCCTTGAGTTCTCTGTGGGTGATTACAGTCCAGAGCACCCCACTTTATGAAAATGCTTCCAATCTTTTTGCTTTCACAGCACCCTGTTCTTTTCCAGTCTCCTTGACCAGCCTTTCATCTTCATGAGTTCTTCTTCCTAAACATCTTATGTTTGTCACTGAGAGATCAGCAGTAGCTCCTGGCCTTTTATTACAAAAGGAACAATGTCCTTTGGGCAACCTGTTCTAGGCCAATATATAAAAGTTCATTTGTTCTGTGTCTTCCCCAAGAGGGGAAGAATGTTTAGGTTTGTAGCTACAACCCTTTGTTTGGCTCACAGAACTCGACATACTTCTTCCTCAACCAGCACGGGATTGACCACCAGAGGAAGATGAAATAATTTCATTCTTCAAAAATAAATAAATAAAGGGGCACCTGGGTGGCTCGGTGGGTTAAGCCTCTGCCTTTAGCTCAGGTCATGATCTCAGGGTCCTGGGATTGAGACCCGCATAGGGCTCTCTGTGCAGCAGAGAGCTTGCTTCCCCCTCTCTCTTTCTACCTGCCTCTCTGCCTACTTGTGATCTCTCTCTCTGTCAAATAAATAAATAAAATCTTTAAAAATAAATAAATAAATTTAATACTGGCTGAAGAATTGGTAGGAAATAAACCTGTATCAGAAACCCTAAAACGGGATTTATTGTCAGGAACACAAGATCTTACCTCTGAAATACCTCTAATCTTTGTGATTAGATCCAGGTGGATTCTTGGCTAGAATGCTAAGTTATTTTGTGTCCTGTGAGTATCAAATCTGGGTATAAAGGGTTCACCTGCCTCTCATTTGTGACACTGATTTTGATTGCCCAGTGAAGGTTTTGTCTGATTTCTCCACTGTAAAGTTAAAATTTTTTTTCTACTACTGCTACTAATAAGCTATCTGGGGGAGAAAACTTTCAGACTATGCAAATATCTTATTCCTCATTAACATTTGTTCCTTAGATTTAGCATCTGTTGATGAATTTTGCCTGGGGCCAGTGTTTACTTGTTGCTGAGTGATGATTTTCTAACTCTAACACTCCCTCCATGTTTACCAGTTGGCACTTGGCATTTTACTTTTAGCAGGAACCCTGCTTTCTTGCCTTTTTATTTTTTGTTGTGGACCTGTGGATTCCAAGATTTTTTTCAATGATTTATAGCTTATTACTGTCCTAAATTACTTTGGTGCTCAAACGCTTTTTTTGCTTTATCCCTCCCTGCATGTTGTTTACTGGTATAGTACTGACATTGACCAGAGGAGAGCACCTCTGACTGCATCTAGGGGCTGTGGGTGGGCAACTACTGAGGGCTATTCTTAGATGCGGGAAAGGCCTTTCAAGTTTAGTCACATGTTCATGGTTACTAATCTGCCTCTGTACTAATTCAGTGCTGGTGACTCTAATCTGTAGGATACACACTTGTGTATTTAACATATCCCATCTGCATGTAGTTTGCTTTTGCTTCTATTATATTTTCTCATCACATTTGATATTTTGAGAATAGTCAGAAAAAAATATATCTTTTTTCTAACTACATTTTTGGTCAGGTTTACTTTAATTCATAGAGTATAACTTTAGGCCCGTAGTTGGTTGGCTTCCACCCTGTCATTTTTTGTCTGATTCCACTTGAAGTAACATGGAGGCAGTAATGTGTGACCCAGTCAATGCTCTCTGCTTTTTGGAAATACAATATTCTGATTATCCATGATTGAATATAAGTGAAAATATGTATGCCTACATGTTCAGCACCTGATCTGTGCTATTCATGTTCATTAATAATCTCCATTCGGTTTCTCTAAATTTATACCATGAATTGATGAAGAATTATCTAGTAGAAAATGTATTAATAGTCCAATGACTAATCTATACTTCAAATGAAACTTTCTATGTGTTCTTACGAGTAATACTCTAATTTTATTTAACTTTTTAAAAGGCCATTCTGCTTATTGACTAAATTCGTATCTTTATATAGCAGTGTCCAAATTTTTGCACATGTTTGTTCATAGCTCCTAAAATTGGAGTGATATCGCTATCAGCTATTTGTATGAATTTTAGGGAAAAACCGTTGGTAGACATTGACTTTTAGCAGTGTCAACTTCATGGTTTTGAAGTATGTATATATTTAAATTCCTTTAATATTGCCATTTAAGAATGTAATTTACACAGACTGAGTCATACTACTGTACTTACTACGGGTTTCTTCTCAGAATGGCTTCTCAGAACCTAAAAGGGAAAAAGGAAATGGTTGATCCAGTACATACAGTGATATGATTTCTGAGACCAGCACATTGGTTCCTCTTTGGGTGGGTATTTAGTTCTGCTCCATTAGAATCTGGGCTGTGCTCCACCCTCTTGAAAAAAATTTTTTTCTTCTCAAATGTAGTTTATGAAAAATTAGATTATAGGGCTAGAAGTAAATAAATGTGTGTGATGCCACATTTTAGACACAAAGTAACACTTGATATATTTAAGAATAAACTTCTGTAGATTGTAGGCTGTTTTCATTTTCTGTTTCAAGATATACTTTTGGCAGCTCCCTAATCACAGTAAAGATATTTTCTAATCCTTCTTTTGACCAGGACTGCTGCTGCTATAAAGTCAGCATTTAAATTCCATGAACTTTGAGAGACAGGAATAACAAGGATAAGGCCAGGTTCCTGCCCATAGGGTGAATGAGCTGTTTCAGTGAGTCTTTCCATCCAGCTGCCTGAAGGGAGAAAACTCTAGGTGGGGAGGGGCCTCAGGGCCTAAACACCAGGTTCAGTAGTGCCGGCTTTCACAAGAGAGCCACGCTAGCACATGCTTTTGTTTTGGCAACATGCTTCCCAGAGATCCACATGATAAAAGGTTGTAGTGATAAAGTTCCTGATGGT
Source organism: Enhydra lutris kenyoni (assembly GCF_002288905.1). Classification (NCBI taxonomy): domain Eukaryota; kingdom Metazoa; phylum Chordata; class Mammalia; order Carnivora; family Mustelidae; genus Enhydra; species Enhydra lutris. Next base: position 5,256,668 of record NW_019154101.1, read on the forward strand.
CTGGGGGTGGGATAGGGGTGGGTGGGATATGACTGCCTTGAATGTAGCCTGAATCACTCTGATTTGAGCACAATTATTTTTAGACTTATTATTTTTTTTTTTTTAAAGTAGATCTGACTTGCCAAGAATGGAGTACTTAATTTTCAAGTAATTGAAGTAGGGTTTTTTTGTTGCTGTTGTTTTTCATCTCCAGCCAGGAGTTATTTATGGGTTTAAAATGGATGTGAAAGTAACTCAGACTATTTCAGTATCTGAAATCACTAAAAGATAAAATGATATATTAATATAATTATATTCTTTTTTTTTCTTTTTTTTTTTAAGATTTTATTTATTTATTTGACAGACAGAGATCACAAGTAGGCAGAGAAGCAGGCAGAGAGAGAGGAGGAAGCAGGCTCCCAGCTGAGCAGAGAGCCCGATGTGGGGCTCCATCCCAGGACCTTGAGATCATGACCCGAGCCGAAGGCAGAGGCTTTAACCCACTGAGCCACCCAGGCGCCCCTATAATTATATTCTTGATCATGTGAAGGTTTCCTTTGTGAAGAACTCTGATTTGTTTCATGTTGAGCTTTAGGAAAACTTAATTATGGGAGAAATGAAGTCAGTGTCATAAAGGATGGAGGGTAGGTATCTTGATAACTTGGTGTGGTATGGGTAAGTGCTGGAGATGTGTCTGCCCTCGCTCTCAGGTTTGTCCAGCAGGCTATTCTGTTAGAGGTTCCTAGAATCACAGGCTGCTTAGGGACTTACAAGTTATGCACCTATAACCTTCTGAGGAGAGTCTCTGTCCCCACCATGCCATGGTTATTTTAAGCAGCCTTGTTCACAGTAGGCTTCACGCTGAGGAGTTGGGTTTATTTGGGATACCATGGGGGCTGGGAGAATGACCTGGTACTTCTGATTTTCAAGGATCCCTGGCACCTCTGAGGAAGAGGGTTTGGAAGAGAACAAGCTGGGAGTCAAGAGAAATGATAAGAGCTTGAGGGGCAAGACCTAAGAGGTCCAAGTGGTAAGTTTGAATGTATTGGTGGGGACAGACTAGGGAGACTCATCGCCCACCCCTCATGGGACAGATGATTGGGCCCACAGAGACGTCACAAGTCATTCCCACATACATTCTCTCCCAGGCAGGGAAGGGCTGGCACATTTGTTGTCCAAGGAACCAGGATGAGTAAGGGACATGATTTCACCCTGTAGGCTGGCCTAAGTGATGACACACATGCACAAGGGAATGAGTCTTTGTCATTGAGTGTGACATATGGGTGAAGTGTCAACCCCATGGAACTGGGTGTGAGCTGGCAGCCAAGAGCTGGGATTAGAGACTATGGGATGAATTCACTTTTAGACATGTTGAATGTGAGGTACGTAATGAGACATCCAGGTGGACATTTTCAGGACGGGGATGAATTTCTTAGTCTTCAGATGGGGTAGGGGGATTAGACTGACCATTTGAGAGTCACATGTCTTTTTTTTTTTCTTTTAAGATTTTTATTTATTTATTTGGGGCGCCTGGGTGGCTCAGTGGGTTAAAGCCTCTGCCTTCGGCTCAGGTCATGATCCCATGGTCCTGGGATCAAGCCCCACATCGGGCTCTCTGCTCAGCAGGGAGACTGCTTCCCTTCCTCTCTCTCTACCTGCCTCTCTGCCCACTTGTGATCTCTGTCAAATAAATAAATATAATTTAAAAAAAGATTTTTATTTATTTATTTGACAGATAGCAAGAGGAGGAACACAAGCAGGGGGAGTGGGAGAAGGAGAAGCAGGCTTCCCAATGATCAGGGAGCCGGATACAGGGCTCGATCCCAGGATCCTGGGATCATGACCTGAAGGCAGATGCTTAACAACTGAGCCACCCAGGCACCCCAAGAGTCACATGTCCTATTTCTAAAACAGGGCACCGTAGTATCATTTGTGTAAAGGTGATAGCTGAAATCATAGTCTAGTTGGTGTTCTTTCTCTTTCCCTGTATCTACCATGGTCTTAATTTTAATTCTCCTTCAGCTGCAGCCTTTCAGTTTACCCAAGGAATTCCTACCAGGCTGTGGGAGGATCTACCCAACATATTTTGTTACTGTTTATTATGGTCTGGTGATTGTTTGAAATGATTGTTTCTTTCCAGTTCTTAGGTATCAGACCCGTTCGGTTCCTGCAGATAAGTGAACAGGGACAGGCCTTTGTTCACCTTTATCAGAATTTAGTAGCAGAGATGTGTCACACTGCCTCAAACTGTAAGAGATGTACTTTGCATATCAAGTGGTTGTCTTGCTGCTTTTGGAGTAAAGCTCAGTTCCGGAACATTCTCCATGTGACTGTACTTGTTTCAAAGAATTGGTGTAGTCCCTGGAGATATGAGGCAGAGTACTGCCCTTGCTGCATTTCCCCAGGGTATTAATATTTTCCAAAATGATACAAGAACTAATATGAGATAAAATAACCTTTATCTTTTATTCCTTGACAGATAATCAGATTACTCTGGGGATTAGATAAAAATAAGTCATTTATTCTTATAGTTACTATAATGACCATGATAATCTTGCATAAGAGAATTTAAAAATTGGATAAACAAGATTCAGCTTAGGGAATGAGAAGATATGGAAAGCATGATGTGAATCTGAAGACAAAGTTGACATTCTTTGGATGAGCAGTGTTGTAGAGTAAATTTGCTGGGGCCTGGGTCCCTCTGGCACCAACCCTGCCACGGACACACAGTCGGTGTTTCCAACATGCCACAGGGCCTGATGCTTCAAGGTACCAGAGGGTGGCGGTAGATTGTGCTTCATTCCATTATTTTAATTTATTTAATATCTTTACAAAATCCACACAGTGACTTTTCCCCTTAACATCTGGTTTTATTCCAGGCCGTGTTCTCATAAAGATTTCAAGTGCCTACAAGAAACTCAATGAGAGTCTTGATGAAAGTGTATGTAAACTATTTTTATACTTATAAAATAAAATATATTTTATTTCTAAACTTTGTTACTTAAGGTCTCTAATCTGGTGCAGCTTTTTAATTCCTTTTGTTAACAGTTTAAAAAAAATCCCATAAAGAGATTATACATGAGCTGGAGAAGAAGATGGAACTTGATGTAAAATATATAAATGTGAGTACATGGTTTTCTCCACCTCCATGGTTGGAGGTGGGTATGGGGCATGGGGGCCTGGCGTTCCAGGAGGCTGCGCTTGCCTGATCTCTGAGCTGGAAGAGAACTTTCTTTTCCCATTTATCCAGCAGCAAAGAACATGGACAGAGCTTAGTGTTGAGTATATACACAGATGCATGAAACTGACAAGGTCTCTTGAAGCTGGGTGCCCTGTTTGCTTTAACACCTGAGATCTTTATTAAAAAGCAGACAGGAGAATATTGCAAGGAATTCTCCTGCTCCTCAGAAGCACTGTTTTCAAAGAACACATATATGGGGACGACATCCACACCTGTATGAGTGCATCTGCGCTGTTGCTTTCACAAACCAGCACTTCAGGCTTTGAGACATGGAATGTGAGACCTAGGGCTCCCTGGGGACCCCAGGTCCATTTATCAGAGACTGCTCCTGTGTGGTATCCCTTGCCTGTCACCCAGTATTGGTGACTCCAGCACTTTTCTCCTTCTGCCTGACCCTCCAGCCCTGTCACATAGCTCTTTCCATCTCCCTTATCTGCTACGGAATGCCTGCTTTCCTTGCCATTCAAAGTCCCCTCCTCACCAAGACCCCCCACGTGGCAGTAAGCGGTGTAGTTACCCTGAAATCACCCCATTGCCCCTGTGTGCATGTGCTCTCTCCACTCTGGAGGAAGGCGGCAGGACCATCGACAACAGCTTAGGGGGATGTAATGACAAGCATTTTCCATACATTGTCAGATTTTTATCCCTACAGAAACTCCATAATGTAGCTACTCTTATCGTTACTGTACGGATTAAAGGGAAAACGTGAATTTTAGAGAAATTAAGTAGTAGCTGAGATCACATAAGAAGTGAAGGATTTCACCAGAATTCTAACCCAGGTCTGTGAAGCTCCAAAAACACTGCTACACAGCACCCAAAATAATCTGAAGTGCTTGTACTTGCTCATTCTGTTTTTAAAAATTGGAAGTCATAAAACAGGAGCATGTGACTTAGTTTTGTTTATTTATTTTTATTTTATTTTATTTTATTTTTAGTATTGTTTGTTTATTCACCAAAGAACTTAACACCCAGTGTCCTAAGAACATTGAGAAAACAAGGAATAAAAGACAAGACATTCTTATCTTCTAAGAGCTGCCCTTGGGGCCAGTAGCCCCTTGTATGAACAGGGGACTTTAGGTCAGACAAAGTTACACATTGAAGGGAGGGAGCAGTATGAGGTGAGGGTGCGCAGGGCGACGCCGACGGGACATGTTAGCCAGTGTAACTGCCCAACAGCGGGGATGGGGCTGCGCTCAGATCTGCACAATGTTTAACTTAACAGGCAACTCTCAAAAGACACCAAACAGAAATCTCAAGCTGAGTTGAAGATCGGAAGGAAAAGTCAAGGAGGACAACATGCACTCAAATGAGAACACAAAGAAATTGAGGTGAACTTTTTAGCACTATTTTGTTGTTGACAATTTGTACAATTTACAGGGCTGCTTACTTGGCTCAGTTAGCCTATACTATACTACACTATGCTATACTATACTATACTACACTACACTATACTACACTACACCTATGCTGTACTTCACTATGCTACACTACACTACACTATACTATACTATACTACACTATGCATCCACTCAGTGCTGTGCTGCTGTTGAAGTTAAAAATGAGCATTTTTGACTTGGTATGAGCTGAAAGCTACAGAGTTTTCCAGAGTTAAGAATAATTAGTAGCCTCCTCAAAACATTGGCATTTTCTCCTGATTTGGGGGCAGTTGGGGTGGAGGGGTGTTGGCAAGAGATGTTCCATGATTAGCATTACTCTTCCCATGTTACAGATGAAGAAAATGGGGCTTGGGCCAAGTCACATGGTTGTTACTTAGAACTAGGGTTTAAATATGAACTTTCTGGTTTCAAAGCCCTTGATTTTCCAATAGAACACAATCTTATCCCTGAAGCATGAAGTAATATTTGGTGCAGATTGCCCTGTGCAGAATGTAAGGCCTTTGGCAACATCCGTCCACACATGAGTCAGGGATCTTAATGAGAATGATGATACCTGCTCAGGTCAGCTTTCAACTTTGTTACTTTATCTCATGTTTATCTGCATTTAGTGTTTACTCCATCTCAAAAGAAACCAAGTGTAAATGCCGCACAAGATGAATGTCTGGCTGTTCAGCTATTTGATTGCTCATGACATACTTGTATAGTTATTATTTATCTTCCTAGTATGTAGAAACTGTTACGTCTCACCAGAGCGAAATCCAGAGATTTACTGCCGGTGGTTGCAAAGAAGCTCTACTTAAAGAGAAAAGGCACTTCTGCTTTCTGGTCAACAAACACCGTAGCTTTACAAATCATTCAATTATTATCATTTATAGGTGGGTTTGTGATAGCAAGTTTTGTTGCATTATTAATAACTTAATTTCATATTCAAATGCCCTTGGAATGCCTCACCTTCCACATGTGTCTCAGTGTAAAGCGGTGGGCCTAGTTTGCCAATGAGAAGAGATGCCCACTTGGATATGTAGACTTTCAGAAATGTGGATGAAATGGTCAAATTTTGCTTATAAGATTAATTTAGTAGTATATCCATATTTAAAATCTTTCATAAAATAAAGCTTAATGATGGAGAAGTAGCACTTTTTTTCTTATCTCACCTATGAGTCAGCAGTTCTCAAGACTCTTTCTGATGCGTCCTCAGCTCAGTGCCTTCACGAGAGCCATGGGATGAGTCCCAGTGGGCCCCAGGCCCACCCCACCTGGGGAGTTCAAGTGTTCACCTTGGGAGTCCATGCACAGAGGTGTCCCTGGAAGTTCCTGCGTCCGGGACATGCCAGCCCTCACTGATGATTGAGAGAAGCAGCGTGGTAGGGATGGGTTCTCTCTAGGATTTCAGTTGTGTATTTACTGATAGGACTTGGGCCAAATTTGCACGAAGGATGAAAGTCTTTGGTGGTGGCAGTCACTGGTGCTCCCCTCTTCTAGGGCCTCCCTTGTCTCACTCTGATCCCCTTACCTTCAGATTTGACATTAGCTGTGCAATGCTTAGCCCTGCATAGTGTTGTGTTATTGTTACTGTTTTTAATTGTAATGATTCAATTTTGTTAAGTTTATTCCCAGTGAAGAAGGCGTAGGTGTCTTAGAGAATAATTAGCAGACTCTGGTGCCATTCATCACAACATAAGGCACTTCAGAAAAAAGTAGCCACCAAAGTATTCAAGGTAATGAAATCAAGCATTGCGGTTTGCCGCTCCTTGAGCCTCAGCTTTATTACTTTTCACAAACATGGAAATTTGGATCCTATGGATAGTTTATACACGTGGGTCCACCCTAACCTCTGAAATGAAAGCAAAGATGCTAAAGGGCAGTTGACGACCTACAGGATAGATCTGAAACTGCATAGGGAGTAAGAGAAGGTGCTGTCATTGGGCCAGAAACACTGAAGGAGTCTCAAAGAGAGAAAGGCAAGATCAGTGTGTGGAGAATCAAGAGAGAAGAAAACCTCAGCCCCAAGCGTGTGCAGGGCAAGACTACAGCCGAGGGCAGAGCAGTGACCTCAGAGCCAGAAGGTATAAGAGGAGGTGGAGAATGGTACGTGGCATTCCTGTATGTGGTCGGTTCTAGACTATTTGCATCCTCTAAGCTGGTTGGTTTCTTCCCCCTGTCCCACTTGCACTGACCAGTAGGCAACAGGGACTTTTGTCCACTGGCCAAAACTGTGTGTTTCCACAGAAGAAGCCAGGCACACTCTTGGCTGTATCTTCCCTGTCCCCACCTCACTGTGAGTAGTCTGTGATAATGAGAATAGGTGAAATACAGACGAGGATAAATAGGCAGAAGACTAGGGAATGCTGGACAATAGAGATGGACAGGTAACCAGGAATCCCTGAATAAGTGAGGAAAACCAGTATCATGAAAAGATACACTGAAAGAAAAAAAATGGGAATAACCAATATGGGAGGCAATATTGGAGGCAATAACCAATATTGGAGGCAGTAGGGCAGAGAAGAAATCTTTAGAAAGAAATGAAGATACTACGTCCCCAGGGGAAAATCAACTAAAAATTTTGGAAATTAAAAATGGATTATTATTCATAATTGAAGTGTATGAGATTTGCTTAAGCAAATTCCAGGCACAAGGGAAGATGGGTGTAGCATATATGAAACAATATTGGCAATGAGTTCTCAATTGTTGAAGCTGGGTGTTGGGTACAGGGAGATTTACTGTGCTGTTTCTCCTTTATACATGCTTGAAATTTTTCCCTCCCCTTCTCCCTTTCCACAAAGAACATAAACAACAAAAACCCCCACACCAATGGATGGGCTCATTAACAGAATGGAACTGCTTAGAAAATTAATACAAAGACCTCTCCCAAAGCACAGAACCGAAAATGGAGAGAGGATGAAAACAATGTTATATTGGAAATACCCAATTGCCTTCTCAAAATCATCACCAGATATCTAATGGGGATCTCAGATTCAACTTGTCTAAAACCAGATGACTGATTTTCTCACTCTAAATGGGCTTCTCTAGTCTTCCCCATCCAGGGAGATGGCATCTCCATCCTTTCAGTAGCGTGGGCATAAATGTGAATTTCTCTCCCTCTCCCCCGCCCCCCCACCCCGTCCCCCACAGCCAACCCCTGGGCATGCCCTGTTGTTTCCAGCTTCAAAGTATATCCAAGTCTAGCCACTTCTCAACCCTCCACTGCCCTTGTGGTCCCTGAACTGTAGTTGACTCTGCCTAGTCTTTAACACAGCAGCCACAGTGAGCCTGGACAAATGGAAAAAACCCAAAACCTTGATAGATTTGTGGTCAAGCTGCAGAAGGGGATAGAGAGAAAATTTTAAAAACTTACAGAGGGGGGTGGGGAATAGATAACTTACAAAGAGAAGAGAACTCCACTGGCACCAGATTTCTTTTTACTAAAAGAAGATGTTAGAAATCAATGGAGCAATGCACTCAAAATTCCTTGGAAAATTGATTTTAAATGTAGAATCCTAGGGTACCTGGGTGGCTCAGTTGGTTAAGTAATGGCCATCGGCTCAGATCATGATCCCAGGGTCCAGGGTCCTGCTTTGCAGGGAGTCTGCTTCTCCTGCCCCTCCTCCCACTCGTTCTCTCAATCTCTTAAATAAATAAAATCTTCTTTAAAAAATAAATAAATGTAGAATCCTGTAGGTAAGTATTACCTAGGAGGGAGCCCAAAATCCACAGAGACAGAAAGTAAACTAGTGGTTGCCAGGAGGTAGTAGGAAATGGGGAGTAACTGCCCTTAAAAAAAAATGAAGACAAAAATGGGGAAAAAAAAGTGTGCTATTCATGAAATAATAAGAATGGGACATTGCCATCCAACCAACAGAACTTTGGGAAGAAGGTGGAATTTAAAGCATGTTGAAATAGCCCTGGGAATCTCTAATTCCATCACTGTAATACACTAATATTAAACTAATGAGGAATTTTTCACAGGTTGGGAAAGATGATGACACTTTCTAAATATTCGCCAAAGGTGCCCCCAGCTCCTTCAGCCAGAGTGTATACTAGTCCTTTGATCAATATGTTTAATAACCTAGCAACACATGGATAGAATTCAGAAAGGATACAGAACTCAACAGGTAAGATATTTGATTTCTTTAAAAATACCTTTTTAGGGGTATCTGGGTGGCACAGGCAGTTGGGTATCCGACTCTTGGTTCTGGGTCATGATCATTGGCTTGGATCATGATCTCGGGGTCCTGGGAATCAGCCCCAGTCATTCTCTGGGCTCAGTGGGAAGTTGGCTTTAGATTCTCTTTCCCTCTGCCCCTCTCCCTGTTTGTAACCCCCAAATAAATAAAGTCTATAAATTAGCTTGGGTAAAAAATTAAAAAGCACCTTTTTAATTTTTTAAATATTCTGCCTGTTACCCTGAGGTAGAAGTAAATAAACATATGTGGTAATACACATTTAACACTGTGTTAATACACATTTAACACTGTGTTGTTGAACAAATTTTTTTTTAAGATTTCATTTATTTATTTGAGAAAGCGCAAGCAGGGAGAATGGGCTGAGGGAGAGGGAGCCTGATGTAGGGCTCAATCACAAGACCCTAGGATTATGACCTGAGCTAAAGCCAGAAGCTTAACCAACTGAGCCACCTAGGCATCCTGTCTTATTGAAACTTATACTTCAAAGCAAATAAATGTCTGGTTTATTATAAAACCATAAGACATTTTATAAGGGACACATCTCTTTGACAAATTTTAATTCCATGGGGGCACCTGGGTGGCTCAGTGGGTTAAGCCTCTGCCTTTGGCTCAGGTCATGATCTCAGGGACCTGGGATCGAGCGCCGCATTGGGCTCTCTGCTCGGCAGGGAGCCTTCTTCCTCCTCTCTCTCTGCCTGCCTCTCTGCCTACTTGTGATTTCTGACTGTCAAATAAATAAATAAAATCTAAAAAAAAAAAATTTTTTTTTAATTCCATGTCCTGATTGATGTTTATAGGAAGGAAACATACTATGGAAAGGAGTTCACCTCAGCACTGGAAAATTGGGCCTGCCATGCCCCTAGGCCCAATGTTAGGTTGGACTTTGAGGCTTCTGTCCCCAGAGGCCTCACAGCCAAGCTCTACATATTGGGGATATCTGAAAAATACCAAGGAACATGCCTGTCCCCCCATCCCCCCAGCTAAGGGAAACCATACCATTTGGAACTCTGGAAAGAATTCAGGGCAGGAAAGAGATATCTGCATGCCCACATGAGGCCACCCCCATGTTCAGTGGCCCCCTGCAGTCTATCCGGAGTCTGACAGTGACCTTGACACAGGCCCTCCATTCTGCTGCCTAAGGAGTTCACCTCAGCACCGGATATTTGGGCCTGCCATGCCCCTAGGCCCTAACCCCAACCCTAGGTTGGACTTTAGGGCTTCTGTCCCCAGAGGCCAGGTAGCTGAGCTCTACACGTTGGGGATATCTGAAAAATACCAGAGGTCTTGCCAGGCACCCAGAAAGCTACTGTGGCATATGGACCCATGGAAAGGATTCCGAGCAGGAGAAATCTGTGTGCCCACATGAGGCCACCCCTACATTCAGTGGCTCCCTGCTCTCGATCCAAAAGCTGGCAACTCACCTTGACCCAAACCCTCAACTCAGTCCCTGGGCAGTTGTTCGCCTCAGCTCTGGCTTATCAGGTCTGCCATATCTCTAGGCCCTCACCCTAACCCTTGGTTGGATTTGAGGCTTCTGTCCCCAGAGGCCTGGCCCCCAAGTGCTACCCATTGGGGATACCTGAAAAATGCCACCGGACTCCGTCTGCCACCCAGAAGGAAACCCTACCATTTGTTTCTCCAGAAAGGATTCAGAGCAGGACAAATCTGCATGCCCACGTGAATCCACCCCACATTCAGGGGCCCCTGGACACAAGAGGGAACCTGACACTCCCCTGACCCACACCCTCAATTCAGCCCCTCCGAAAGTTCGTTTCAAGGCCTGCAAACTTCTGCCATGACTCTAGGCCTTAAACCTGAAAATAGGTCTAGCTTTGAGTCTTCTGTCCCCAGAGGCCTGGCTCCCAAGCCCTAGGGATTGTGGACACCTGAGCAATACAAGGGGACCCATCCTGCCACCCAGAAGGAACTTGTGCCATTTGGAACTCTGGAAAGGACTCAGGGCAGGACAAATCTGCATGCCGCATGAGGGCACACCCAATGTCCATGGCCCCCTGGACACAGACTAAGAGACTGACACTCCCCTGACCCAGGCCCTCAACTCAGCACCTGGAGAAGCTTGCCTCACTGCCTGCAGATCAGGCCTGTCATGATCTAGTCCTTTACCCTAACCCAAGGTTGGACTTTGAGGCTTCTGTCTCCCGAGGCCTGGCTCCCAAGCCCTAAACTGGGGAACATGAGCAAAGCCAGAGAACTCTGCCTGTTTCCCAGAAGGAAACCATGCCATTTCAAACACCAGAAAGGATTCAGAGCAGGAGAAATCTGCATGCTCACCTGAACCCATCCACCTTCAGAAGCCCCCAGCTGATGAGGGAACAGAAGGCAAGCTGAGGACAAACCAGAAGCTGGCACCCTACAACCCTGCCCCCATGGGATATTGTGACATTCCTTGGGCTTTCCTGGCTGCCCTAAAGGAAAAACACATAGTTAACTTGTAGAGATCAAAATCCTGCAAGACCTGAATTTCCCTCAGTTCACAAATGTCCTAGTGATTTATAAGGAAGAGTCTTCCTTATCAATAGCCTAATTTGCAAAGACCCATAACTCAGTTCTTAAAGCCCTAACATCCTCTTCCCCACCCTAAAATTGAGGGGGGACTGAGGCAGAGGGAAATGTAAACGAAGTTAAATTTCTTCTAAACCTAAATTTCTTCTCTTCTCTTCATTGATAAGGACATGTGATAGCAGGAGTGTGACATTCCTCCAGGAAGCTGCCAACTATTTTACTGTTCATGCCTTACTAAAAGCAAAAACACCTTAACCTGACAATGGCAGGACCTCTGGTATCTTGTAGGTACTCTTTAGAATAAGAAAGTTCTTTTGAAACCTCCCTTTTCCTTACCTACCCCCCCCCATAGTATATAATCAGCCAGCCCTCACAACCCCAGTGCAGCAGCTCTTTCGGCCCACAGGTCCTGTCCCATACTTGAATAAAATCACCTTTCTGCACCAGAGATGTCTTAAGAATATTTCCTTGGTTGTCAGCTCTGGACCTCACTTCTATCCTAAACCTCATCACAGCTACATACCCCAGAGCCTGACACCCTCAACTAAGCCCCCAGGAAGTTGGCCTCAGTGCCAGCAGATCAGGTGTTCCATACCCCTAGGCCCTAATCCTAACCTTAGCTTGGGCTTTGAAGCATCTGTCTCCAGAGGCCTGGCAACCAAACATTGCACTTTGGGGATACCTGAGCAATGCCACAGGACTCTGCCGGCCACCCATAAGAAAACCATGCCATTTGGAACTCTGGAAAGGATTCAGAGCTGGAAATATATACATGCCCACATGAGGCAACCCCCATTTTCAGTGGTCCTCTGGACACTAACCCAGAGGCTGAGAGTCACCCTGACCCAGGCCCTCAACTCTGTGGCATAAGGAGTTTGCCTCAGCACTGGAAAATCTGGCCTGCCATGCCCCTAGGTAGGCCCTAACCCCAACCCTAGGTTGGACTTTCAGGCTTCTGTTCCCAGAGGCCTTGCAGCCAAGCTCTAAACATTGGGGATATCTGAAAAATAATCAAGAGCAGGCCTGGCACCCAGAAAGATATCATGGCATTTGGAACCGCAGAAAGGATTCAAGGCAAGAGAAATCTGCATGCCCACTTTAGGTAACTCCCACTTTCTATGGTCCCCTGGACACTAACCCAGAACCTGACAGTAACCCTGACCCAAGCCCTCAACTCCACCACCTTAGGAGTTCACCTCAAGACCGGAAAATCAGGCCTGCCATGCCCCTAGGCCCTAACCCCAACCCTAGGTTAAACTTTCAGGTTTCTGTCCCCAGAGGCCTGGTATCTGAGCTCTACACATTGGGGGTATCTGAAAAATAACAGGTCTCGCCAGGCACCCAGAAAGATATTGTGGCATTTGGACCCACAGAAACAATTCAGAGCTGGAGAAATCTGTGTGCCCACATGAGGCCACCCCCGTGTTCATTGGCCACCTACACTCGATCCAGAAGCCAGCCACTCACCCTGACCCAAGCCCTCAACTCAGCACCTGGGAAGTTGTCTGCATCAGCTCTGGGTGACTGGGTCTGCCATGCCCCCAGGGCCTCGCCCTGACCCTCAGTTGGAATTTGAGGCTTCTGTCCCTAGAGGCCTGGCCACCAAGCACTACACATTGGGATACCTAAAAACTGCCCCAGGACTCCATCTGCCACCCAGAAGGAAACCCTACCATTTGGATCTCTGGAAAGGATTCAGAGCAGAACAAATCTGCATGCCCACGTGAATCCCCCCCACATTCAGGGGTCCCTGGACACAACAGAGAGCCTGACACTCCTCTGGCCCAAGCCCTCAACTCACCTCCCTGGAAAGCTCATGTTAAGGCCTGCAAACCTCTACCATGCCTCTCAGCCCTAAATCTGAAAATAGGTTTAGCCTTGAGTCTTCTCTCCCCAGACGCCTGACTCTCAAGCCTTAGGGTATGCGGACACCTGAGCTATACAAGAGGACTCCTCCTGCCACCCAGAAGGAACCTGTGCTATTTGGAACTCTGGAAAGGACTCAGAGCAAGAGAAATCTGCATGCCTACCTCAGGCCACACCCATATTTAGTGGACCTCTGGACACAAACCCAGAGCCAGCAGTCACTCTGACCCAGGCACTCGACTCAGCCCTTGGAACGCTCCCAAAAGTACCTATAGATCTGTCATCCCATGCCTCTAGGCCCTAACCCGAACCCTTGGTTGTGTTCTGAGTGATCCATCCCCAGTGGCCGTGCTCCAAAGGGCAGGAGTTCGGGACACCTGGGCAATAGCAGAGGACTCAGCTGGCCTCTTTGAAGGAAATCTTGCCCTTTGGAACTCTGGAAAAGATTCAATGCTGGAGAAATCTGCAACGCCATCTGAGGACCACCCCTCCCCCCATGTTCAGTGGCCTGCTGGGCACAAAGCTGGAGCCTGACACTCACCCTGACATTTTGTGTCAACTCATCCCCCAGTAGAAATCTAACAGCCTCGGAAGTTCATGCCTGACATGCCCCTAGGCCCTAACCTTAACCCTAGGGTGGGTTTTCAGGGTTCTGTCCCCAGAGTCCTGACATGAATGCCCTACGTGTTGGGGACACCTGAACAATACCAGAGGACTCTGCCTGCCACCCAGAAGGAACCCGTGCCAATTGGAAATCTGATATGGATTCAGAGTAGGAGAAATCTGCATGTCCACCTGAGGCCACGCCCACATTTAGTTCACCCTTGAACACAAATCTGGATCCTAACACTCATCATGACCCACGCCTTCATCTCAGCCCCCCACCCCCCTGCCCCAGGAAACTCACCAAATGTACCCTCAGTTTGGTCCAGTTAGGTCCAAGGCCCTAACACTTAAACTAGGTTGTGTTCTGAGAGGTCCATCCCCAAGGGTCTGCCCGTAATGCCCCAGGGAGTGAGGACAGCTGAGCAATACCAGAGGACTAAGCCTACAACACAGAAGAAAACCCTGCCATTTGGAACCCCAAAAAGGATTTAGGGCAGGAGAAATCTGAAAGCAAAGCTGGGCCCATCCCAGCAATCCCCCACTTTCATCAACCCCCTGAACATGAACTCTGAACCTGACCCTCGCTTTATCCCTAAACTAACCCTAACCCTAAATCCTAAACCATAGCCTCATACTCCTAACCTCTAATGCCTAACCCTCACCCTAACCAGAAGAGACCTGGAGAATAGTGAAAGATATTTCCGACAGCCGGGTGGGTGGACAAAGTTGAAGTGGGCATATGGTCATTTTATAAGGTGGAATCTGTAATGATCTCCTCATTTCAGGTTATATGGTGGTTCCATGGGACAGTGTTCCTGTTTGGGGTGAAATGCACTGAAGTAGCCCGTGTGAAGTGGCAAACGTAGTAAAGAAATGAGAGCTGTGGAGTCTGAGTGTGGAAATAAAGTGTATTTGTGCTGTTGTGACAAGTTACTGCAGATTTACAATCACCGCAGAGGAAATGACTCTTCCAAACATCCACATTAGCATGTAACAGAAGCAGAGAGGACATCAGACTTTGGGATGGAGGCCAAGCCTCCCAGATCCAGTTCACCCACTGCGGAGAGGCCACTCACCCTTGGAGGAGGCCACATGTTAGCAAGAGACTCGTGGGAGGATTAATCGCCACCCCCACCCCCATGGTCTTGGGTGCAATAGAAGCAGTGGGATTCGGAATTCCAATTATCCACAATGTTCCACCACAACCTGGTTAGAACTGTGAAAAAGCATGAAGGGAAGCCTCAGTAAAGTGGACTGGGGAGGCTGGAAGGGGGCACCTGCTGGTCATTGTCCATTACAGACCCCACAATAGAATCCCCACAGTAGACACTCATCCATTCCAGGCCCCATAGAAGAAGCTGGAGGGTGCATCTCCTACAAGAAATCCACCATCACCACAGCTCAGCTGGTGAGAATCCTCCATCAGCCCAAACCCCTGCCTTTTTCCAGTGGACTTTCCCTCCAAGCAACCCTCCCAACTTCTTCCTTCTCCATGAAATAATGTTCCTCTCCTTTGTTTCTTGCACTTGCCTGTGATGTGACCATAGTTTGCTCATCCCAGATTGTGATTCTCTGCTATTCCCAAATAAACCCATTTTGCTGGTCAAATAACTGGCAGTTTGAGTTTAAGGCAAAAAGAACGAATACACTCAAGAAACTTACAAAAAATAAAATCAATATACACAAATCAGTTGCATTGCTATGTGCTCCAAAGGAACCATCAGAAAAAGACTACAGAGAACAATCTCATTTACTACTGCATCCAAAAGAACAAGATACCTAGGAGTCCTCTGAACAAAGGGATGACAGACCTGTCCTGACAGCCATGGGACACTGATGACAGACATGGAGGGATATGAACACACTCTGTGCTCAGGGAAGAACCAACACTGGGAAAATACCTGCTCTCCCCCAAGCCATCTACAGAGTCTGCACTCCCAAACTTCCAGACTCTGGACCAGCCTTGAAGTGGGTGTGGACATGGGAAGAATCCTGCAGGGCACAGGCGGGGGGAGTATGAGCGCCAAGACAGGCAGCTGATCCCTGACTGCAGACTGTCTGAGGAGCCGCAGGAACCAAATCCATGTGTACACAAACACAGATGCAGGGACCTGGGGAGCACATCCGAGCCCAGAATGGGGAGACCCCAAGGCCCTGCACAGAGCACTGCGGGAAGCCACATACCACACACAAACCCACGGAAGCACCGGTGTCTACACAGCGTGCCCTTCCTCCATGGGGTCCTGAGACCACGCACCCCCTCGCCAGTCCCCGCTCAGGCGGTTTCTCCTCACCTTGTCCTCCAGTGGCTGTCTGGAAGGGGCTAGACTGCTGTCAGTGTGAATGCGGCCCCATATCCACCACAGCAGGTCCTGTCAGTGTCGATGTGGACCCACGTCCTCCCCAGCTTGTACTCTCAGCGTGGGAGTGGCCCCATGTCCTCCAGAAGTCTCTATAGTGGGTCCTGAGGAGGCCAGTCTCCTGTCCCAGCTGAGGCTGTGCAGGCCAAGCTGAGGAGGGAGCTGGGGTCTTGCACCCTCCGCAGGCAGTAGAGGCAGTGCAGGATTAGGGGAGCTCACCCTTCAATGGAAGCACTTACTCCCTCCCAGGTTACAGCTGAAGCAATTTAATTCTGGGAATTCAAGCTGCATGGAGCCCAATATCCCCCAGCTTCTCCAAAAACAGCTAAGGAACAATGAATTGGAAACAATATGAAATGACAACAGTCCCTGACCCAAAAAGTGGCACTGAACATGACCCTGGCCCTGACGTAGACCCACACTCTAACCTCAACTTGCTCTCAAGCCTGGTCCTGACCACAATCCAAGACCCTAACCCCAGCCCCCAACCCGAACAGTGTTCACAAGAATCAAAAGGTAGAATCTGCAAATATCCATCAATGGTGAATGCATAAGCAAATTGCGGTGAAGCGTTTGAATTTGGGTTCAGGTGCACGTTTCAGTCAGAGTTCTAGATCAGGGTTCGGATTTAGGATCAGGGTGAGGATTTAGAGTGAGGGGCAAAGGAACAGTTAGACTTAGGGCATTAGGTTTATGATTTAGGGTTTAAGACTCAGGGCTTATGGGATAAAGTTCAAGGTCAAATTTGGGGTTTGGGTTCATGCTGGGATTTGGGTTCAGGGTTCAAGACTCAGAGTTCTGACTTAGGGTTTGGGTTAGTGGTTCAGGGCTTGGATCCAGGACTCAGATTCAGAGTCCAGACTTCAGGTTCAACTTCAGGTTTGGGATTCAGAGTTCCAGTTTGGGTTTCAAGATCAGGTTAGGTTTCAGCATTAAAGTTAGGGGTTAAGGTTAGGTGTAGGGATGACACATTTTCTTCAGTTGTCATCATGGACACAAAATTCTATCTGAAGTTTCTTAATCTGAAATGTATTTCATCTGGGTGTCAGGAGCTGGTTTGGAATTTAGGATCCCCGTAACTTCCTACTGACAGCATTCTGGTCCTAGAGTCTCCCAGTCACCCAGAAGTGTCTTTTTTCTTGGCCCAAACATACCCTTGGCAGAGAAGGGTGAGCTGGTACCAAAGTTGGGATGATTTCACAATGGTAGACGTGTGAAACCAAATACCGTGGAAATGTTCATGGAAAATGAAACAGGAGACAAATAATTGGTTGACTCATGATTCTTCCACAATAACAAAGACCAAGTTTCCAACAGATTCTGATAATGTTCCCTGGGAAGGCCAATGGTACTCATTACCACTACCCAAAGAGGGCCCCCTCCCCTGGTTTAAACTAAGAATCACAGCAGGATACTTCCTACTTTGTGTCAAAAATAGAATTTTATTATCTGGCTGTTCCAGTGTACAATTTGTGGAAGCACTGACGACATTTTCCTTTCTCAAATCCTTATCAACACATGTGTAATATGCAGGCAACGTTGTAATGCACTGCTCATTGGAATACCAAGTACAAGGAGGGCTATGAGAAGCAATAAAAAGATATGGAATATGATGGGGCGCCTGGGTGGCTCAGTGGGTTAAGCCGCTGCCTTCGGCTCAGGTCATGATCTCAGGGTCCTGGGATCGAGCCCCGCATCGGGCTCTCTGCTCGGCAAGGAGCCTGCTTCCTCCTCTCTCTCTGCCTGCCTCTCTGCCTGCTTGTGATCTCTGTCTGTCAAATAAATAAATTAAAAAGAAAAAAAGATATGGAATATGAAACTCAGAAAAACCACCCTTTATGGGCACTTAATGAGGATACGTAACCATAAGATCTAACATCTCATCCTACGGAATTCACCCATTAAATCATCAATACCAATAGCCTGCTGGCCACTGTAACCGCCTCAACATTGACCTCTAGGCTTGTAATACACACTCGAACTGCTAGAGACACACTTCTCAGCAGCAGAACAGGACTTGCCCACTCCCGGTGGACCAACCCTTACGGGGAAGCCAAAAAATCCCACTCCTTGGAAATCCAGACATTAGGACAAAGTCACAGAAACCACACCCAGCACTCAATAAAGGACAGACATCTCTTGAAGCAGATGCTGCAGCTCACCACCACTCCCACGAAGTAACACTACAACGGACTCCAAGTCTGTCCCCTTCCTCGGATTACACAGGGCACCGCATTCTTCCAATACTCCATCCTCAGAACAAAACTGTGAACTTGTCCTCATCAGTCCTGTGTGCAGGCGAAAGCCAGACACTTTCTTGAGAGCACTAAGCCACTCACACCTATCCTAGCAGATGGAGGGTGCTGCTCTCCCCGACTTCCGTACCAACTACACAATACTTGGAACAAGTCTTGCCATACTCCATGCAAAAGGTATATTCTTCATCTGTAAAATGATGGATGCTGAAACACCAGGATTCCCCTCACCTTCTGGAACCTGGGTAAATTGGAGGTACAGCTTGGCCAGAGCTATTACCCCCAACCCCCTACACACACACACCCTTCCCTTGTGCACTCCAGACCAGTTTCCATCCACTTTGCTCATTCTCAGCCATTGTCTCTGCAGAGTAGTACAGTAGTACCGAGGTGCTGGGACTAAGGTGCTAGGTGCTAAGCCAACACCTTGGACCCACCTACTACCAGAAATTAATATTTGTTTTATTAACAGATACATCCCAGAAGATCTTGCCACCACTGCCATTAGAAAAGTCATTACAACAGAGGTCCTAGCAACCTGTGCCAATCTCCACAGCTCCATTCCCTGGCTCCAGGGATTGGCTCATCCATGTGCATGGGACCTGGTGCCAGCCGATGAGGTGGGAGGAACCTTGGGTCTCAGCCTGAAGAGCAAAGCATGGGGCAGACGCCCCAGGCCAGGGACTTGTCCATTGTGACTGCAGAAGTGGTGTAGTCCAGTCCCATGCCAGTGCCAGAGAGGGCCCAGGAAGCCAGGTGCTCCATAACATTGCTGAGAGCTGAATGGACTCATCCTGAAGCTCGCACATGCCAGATCTTCTGATAACTCAGGAGAACCCAAAATGTGCTCATGGTCTTGGCCTGAACAAGATGACCATCTGTGTGGTATATCACCCATAAGATATACCCGCCAGGCAATGGGGACTTACTCAGCCAAGCACTACCTACATGGAATTCAACCACAAACATCTTGTGGGAAGCTTGAGACCTACAGAGAAATGCAGGGGAATTCCAGAGGCCTTAATTATTGGCCAATCTCACTATCATCTTTTTTTCCCTTTCAAGCGGATGGGCCAAGGTCAGGCAGGATAGATCCCAGTGTACGCCCACTCTGCCACTGGGAAAGAAGAGCCCTCTCCCCATCATCCATCGTGTTGCAGATCTGGAGTGCGGGAAACCATCACCCATGGGCCAAATGGGACCTCCCCCTGTATTCTGTCAATCAGTTGTGGCTGGAACATGAGTTGTGGATGGTCTGTGGCTGCTTTCATGCCAAAATGCAGGAGCGGAGTCATTGTCAGAGACACCATGTGGACTGAAACACCTAACAGAAAATCTTTACAGAAGACTTTACAGAGGGGTCTGTGCCCATCCCTGGTCTCTAAGATCCTAGGATCACATCACTTCTTTGCGTAGAATGTAGTGCCTTCTGGATAAGATCTAATTTCTTCACCCCCAGAGGCAAGGACTTCCATCCTTTTAGCCAGAACTCCATCTCCATCCTCCTCTATGGACACCTTAAACGGCACGTCTACAGGTCTGCAGCCCAACGGGAATTCACGGTAGTTTCCACAGTAGTGATGCTCAGAAACGGAGGTGTAAGTGTGAACTTGTGAGTGTGAGCGTGTGATTCCTCTTTGGTAGCCACAGTGTGCAAGGAGAATAAATACAGCAGTGTGCTTTCTGTCCCACAGGAACGGCCATGCAGTGTGGTTCCATAATGATCTCAGAAGGAAGCCACCTTCATAGAACAAACTTGATCTGGGAGGACTCCCAAATCCCTTGTCCTGGACACTATATTCCACCAAGGCTGGGGGCACACAGAGGGACAGAGACTCCCCCTACCCATCAGGGTTTTGAAGGATGCCTGCTATTCTAGGAGAAAAGATCCCAAACCATTCATCCACCTGTCATCCAGCCAGGCACCTGTGAGAGAGATCTACTCCAAGCAGAAAGGACAGCCCGAGAGACAACAAATGACATACTTGTGTGACAAGTTCCATGAGAGGAGACACTCAGGAGGACTGGGGATGTGCAGGGTTGCCCAGAGCCGGGGGCAGGGGGACCAGCAACACTCTGGGAGAATGATAACAGCTGTCCCTATGTCACTATGGGGAGAATGTCACTATAGGGTATGCTCAAGAGGATTGGGGTTGTGCATGGTTGACCAGAGAGGGGACAGGGGTCTGGGAGTGTTCCAGGAGGATGTCACAGTTGTGCCTTTGTATGGCTACTCATGTCAGCGTGACTGGGCACTGGCCAGACTGGAAATGACAGGGCGGGCAAGGGTCTGTGTCCCTAAACTGTCTTCCACAAGGCAAAAGTTCAGTAACGAGATTTATTTTAGTACAGTTTCATTTTACATTCATCTATGAGTTCCTAAAGCTCATTGTGCAGAACATGAAGTACGTAGCTAGCCATAGCTTTCAAACCTGAGGTGCCGGGGGCAGAGCACACTTGATATTTCTTTTTTTTTTTTTTCCTTCCCTACAAGGTGTTTATTAAGATCTGGCATTTCTTCTTTCTGCAATACAAGGTGTCTGGAAGGAGTGTTATATCATCCTGCTGCCAGTGACTAGAACTCCATGAGAGTAAGTCAGCCCTGAACAGTGTGACCCTCCCCATTGGTATTCTAGGTACCATCCATGTAGCAGAACAGTAATGCTTCCCAATTATGGGCTTGCCTAAGATATTCTCATTTTCACTAACTTTGGAAGCATAGTCACTCCCTTGTCAGCATAGGCAATCATCTTATCGTGCCTCTCTTGCAACATATGAAGGTATACTCAGGGGCACACACCATTCCCTCCCAGAATAATTCTGGGTGTTTCCCTAGACCAAAAGGACTAAACTCCCAATGACAATGCCTGGTGTGCAACAGGCACTCAAAGCTGAGTGACAAGAAGACATACATGAAAAGACCAGCACATCTTCTGTAAAGGGCTACAGAAAAGCCTTCAGTTTTAATCTTTGTCCCAGCTTTGAGGTTCCTCTGGACTGAACCAGCATGTCAGCATCTGGATCCTCATCCTACGCCTTACATCCCACACCACAGCAAATTCTTTTTTTTTGGACTTGATATTTCTTTTTGTTGCTTTCAGAGTATGATGACTTTTCCCGCCTTCATTTCCGACCCAAGGACAGGAAACAAAGGCAATAGAGATCTACACTTTGAAATGTCAACAGAAATCTGCAAACCCAAGTTCTCACAGGAGCTAAAGGTTCAGGACCAAGGTGACAGAAAGGGGAGGCAGATAGCAAGGAAACAAAAGAAATGTCATGTGTATGTGAGCTGCTCACTTCTCTACCTGTCAGAAACAAGCCATGCCTAACAGGAGGGGGTCCCATTTGCACCTGGTCTGTCTGTTTGCTGCCTTTGAGCGTAGCAGAGGATGTGCTGAGCTGGGTGTGGGTGTCGGGGCGGGGGGAGATGGGCAGCTGGCCACAGATGCTACCAGCCAAGTACCTGTAGGACCAGCTCCTGGACCTCAGCTTAGATGAAACAATAATTGTTTAGTGACCTATTTCCTGGGACAGGTAATGTGCTCAGTGCTTTGATGACTATATCCTCTCCCATTTTATTTTTTTTTAAAAACAGTTTAGGCAGGGGGCACCTGGGTGGCTTAGTTCTTAAGCATCTGCCTTCAGCTCAGTTCATGATCCTGGGGTCCTGGGATCGAGCCCCACATCAGGATCTCTGCACCGCGGTGAGCCTGCTTCTCCCTCTCCCACTCCCTCTGTCTGTTCCCTCTCTCACTGTGTCTCTCTCTGTCAAATAAATAAATAAAATATTTTAAAAAAAAGTACACTTTAGACAGGTAAGATGACATACAAAAAGCTGTCCATAGTTCATGTATGCAATTTGACCCTGACCCTAACCCTAATATCTAGTTAAGATATACTCAATTTAGAATATCACTTTAAATCAGAAGATGGTTTCTAGGAGCTAGGGAATTCAGGGACCAACCTTCTTCTGTCTTAATCCTCCTTGAATCTGCTAAATGGGAACACATTTGGCCACGTGCTACTGGAGATTGGCCACACGGGGGCGACAGCGAGTAAACACTGGCACAAACCCCACTGCCAAGCCAATTGGCCCTTCATCCTGTCAAACCTTGTTCATTCAGTGTTTACAGATCATTGAATAGATTGTGAAAAGGGTGACTTTGTTGAATTTCTTAAAAACCAAACTAATTCTTTCAACCTGTTAAAAATAGAAGATGTTTTCAAAAACCTCGGAGTTGGCAAGCAGATGAAGGCCCACGGGCCTGGGGAAAGGCTATTACTATTGGCTCTATTCAGGTGTACTTAGTAAACAAGGATGACTTCTATTCCACTTCTTTTCAGAAAGAATCTGTGTCAACTAACAGCACTGAATCTACACAAAATAGTGCAGCTCAGAGGAAAACCAAAGGAGAATCAACAGCCTCCAGAAGCAGAGAAGGAGCCACACCCGGGAACCAAGAAGACAGACCACAGAGGCTCTGCTCAGGCCAATTTGCAGTCTGTAGATCCTCTGGAGCTAGAATGCCACCAATGCCCCCGGGGGTCGTAGGTCAGACAGAGCGCACATCCTGACGCAGCACTGTTGTAACCTGTGACAAGCCTCCTGGTCCCTTCCTCCATGAGACACCCCCTACCTCCTGACGACTCCAGCCTGCTTCTTGGAACTCCCATTCCCCTTTGACCCCATCGATCACTTTTTCCATCACTGCCGCAGTATAGAGTACTTTTAACTACATACTAGTCTGTCATTTAAATGTGTTTTGTCATGTTTGCTGTGACATTATACCTCACATCATCTATCCTGATGTAGAATCCCTTGTCGCATTACATGACTTCACTGTGGACTCTGAGTGCCCTCACAGTGTCATGGGGCTACTGTCCTGTGCAAGGTCCTCGCTAAGGCGGCTCAGCTGTTGCAGTGAAGCCTGACCCAGGCACTGCTATTTTTGTGCAAGTAAGGCAGCACAGACAAAACCTTGGTTTGGGTTCAGAATTGCTCATAGCCCCTCAGCCACATCAGATGGCTAAAAACATTTCCTCATCTTAGAATTGACGAGGCTGAAGCTCCGAGGAAGTGACTCTTCTAGGTCATATTGGAAATCAGGAAAAGAGCCAGACTGAGATGGAAGATGTCCTCCAGCATGATCCCCCAGAGTGGCTTTAGCTAGAGCCACAATCACCCATTGATCTTTCCTGGATTCCCAGGCTCTCCTGGGACTTTTCATGGGACTTTGTTCCCATATTCTGGGAACAAAGGTCATTTCAGTGCCACAGAAATCTCTGACCCTGGTTATAAGGAGACTTTGTAATGTCAATGAAGTCCCAAGCCATAGACCATCTCAGAGTTTGTCTACAAAGATATGGCTGGTGGGAAACCCACATGCTAACAGAGGGTAGAGGAAGATGGAAAAAACTAGGAAAAGAGGAGGTGCTCCCGTCACATCTGGCCCCAGATGACATGGTAGTGTTCAGCAGGGCAAACCCCCCAAATGCCCCCCAGCGCCTTCACTGAACTCACCGCTAAGGTTGGAAGCTGAGCTTCATACATGGGTCATGAGCATTCTGGCTAGCTCAGGGAAGCAGGACACAGGACATACTAAAGCCACAGCCTTGATGGATGTGTATTCATGGAACAATAGATTTCTCCAAATATATTATGAAATGGTAAAAAATTCAGTGATAAAACATGGATATTTTTGATTAAAAAGAAAGCCATACTTGTTCAATTAATAAATATTTATGGAGTATCTACTCAGTACAAATGTATAGCTCTAGTCCCACCTGGGAGCTTGCAAAGAATGTGGGATATAATCAATAGGTCAATAATAGGAAGGAATGCAGGCTAAGGGCTAAGAGATCCATCCTATTCAGAGACGCCCATTAAGGAAGCCCACTGAGAAGATGCTTTTCAGCCAAGACCAGACAGATAGGGCCAGTGAATCCATCTGTGAGAAGAGTGACAGAGCAATTCAATTTTTAATTATTTTGACCATAAAACATAAATGTCAAGAAATATTGTCTTAAGTGTTGCTTTGGAAAATTTGGTTCTTCTCTGTAACTATTTGGGTTACATGCTAACCTTTACTCACTGTAAAATACTCTAAGAAAATGTCTTATTTAAGCATGGACATCTTGTATTAAAAGGCAAATAAATTAACCCTAGCAAACCCCTAAACCTACCCCTACTCCTAACAACTAGCCCTAACCCCTGACCCTAAGCCATGACCCTAGGTTGGGCTTGGAGGGTTCTGACCCCAGAGACCTGGCACCAAAGCCCTAGGGACTGGAGACACCTGAGAAATTCCAGAGGATTCCACCTGCCACCCAAAAGGAAATGATGTTTTTTAGAACTCCGGAAATGATTCAGAGCAGGAGAACTCTGCATGCCCACTTGAGGCCACTCCCACATACATTGGCCCACTGGACACAAACCTGTAGCCCAACACTAACTCTGACGCATGTCCTCAACTCAGCCCTCCAGGAGTCTTACCACACAGCTGGCGATTGAACCTCCCATGATCCTAGGCCCCAATCCTTACCCTAGTTTGGCTTGTTAAAGGGCCACATCCAGACACCTGGCTCCAAGTCCCCAGGGAATGGGAACACCTATGCGAAGCAGAGGGCTCATCCTACAACAACATAAGAAAGCATGCCGTTTGGAACTCCAGAAAGGATTTAGAGCAGGAGAAATCCGAATGAAATCTTGAACCAATCCCTGCTTATTTATAGTTTCATACCATACTGAATGCAAAGCCTGAACTTGATACTCACCTTAACTCCAACCCTCAATTCAGATGTCTCTGAAGGTCTCCACACCTAGGCATATCACTCCTTCCATGCTCTTGGGATTACCCCTATCCTAGCTTAAGACATAAGTGTAAACATGAACACACATTTCTACCAAGAGGACATACAAGCAACCAAGAGACACACAAAAAAGTGCTCCACATTAACAGCCATCAGGGAAAGACAAGTAAAAACCACAATGAGATATCACCTTTCAACAGCTGCCATGGCTAAAATTATCAAGGCAGGGAACAATAAATGTTGGTGAGGATATGGTGAAAGGGGAACCCTCTTACACTGCTGGTGGGAATACTAGGTTGTACAGCCACTCTGCCAAATGTTATCGAGTTTCTTCAAGAACTTAAAAATAGAACTACCCTATGATCCAGCAATTGCACTATGAGGTATTTACCCCAAAGATACACATTGAGTGAAAAGTAGTGGCACCTGCCCCCCAAGGTTCATTGCCACAATATACAGTCTAGCCAAACTATGGAAAGAGCCCAGACGTCCACGGACAGATGAATGAATAAAGAAGACATGGTTCATATCTACAATGGAATATTATTCAGCCATCAGAGAGGATGAAGACTTACCATCACATCCACCTGGATAGAACTAGAGGCTATTATGCTGAGCGAAATAGGTCTATCAGAGAAAGACAGCTAGCACATGGGTTCACTCATATGTTAAATAGAAGAAACACCACAGAGGATCAGAGAGTAAGGGAGGGAAAACTGAATGAGAAGTCATCAGAGAGGGAGAAAAACCATGAGAGATACTTCATTACAACCCGTGAGGGCTGATGGAGGGTAGGTGGATGGGGGATGGGGTAACTGAGTGATGGGCGTTAAGGAGGGCACATGATGCAATGAGCACTGGGTGTTATACACACTTGATCTATTATTGAACACTACATCTGAAACTAATGACGTACTTTAAGTTGGCTCATTGAATTTAAGTTAAACAAAAAGAACTCAAGCAAACACTCCTAAAATTTGTATGAAACCACCAAAGATAAGGAGCAGCCAAGGCAATGGTGAGAAGAAAAACAAAGCTGGAGGAGTCACAATTCCAGATTTCAAGTTATACTACAAAGCTGTAGTCATCCTAACAGTATGATGCTGGCACAAAAATACACACAGCGACCAAGGGAACAGGATAGAAGCTCAGATATAAACCAACAACTATGTGGCCAATTAATCTTCCACAAAGCAGACAAGAAAATCGAAAAGGGAAAGGACAGTCTCTACAACAAACAGTATTGGAAAAACTGGACAGCTATGCACAAAAGAATGAAATTACTCTGCTTCCTTACACCATACAGACAAATAAACTCAAAGCAGTTTCGAGACCTCAATAGAAGACCTAAAACCATAAAAATCCTAAAAGAGGGCACAGACAGTACCTTCTTACATGGACCAAAGCAGCATTTTTCTAGACTGTCTCCTGAAGCAAAGGAAATAAAAACAATAAAACTACTCAGACTATATAAAAATAAAAAGTCTCTGCACAGCAGAGGAACTATGAAGAAGTAATAATCAATCTACTGAAAGGGAGAAGATATTTGTAAATATCCTATGCAATAAAGGGATAGTGTCCAGAATATATAGAATGGGTACAACTCAACACCCAAAAAACAGATAAACCACTTAAAAAATAGTCAGAGGACATGAACAGACATTTCTCCAAAGAAGAAATACAGATGGCCAATGGTCCCATGAAAATATGTTCGCCATCACTCAACCTCAGGAAAATGCAAATCAAAAGTATAATGAGATATTAGCACATACTGTCAGAATGCCTCCCATCAACAGCACAAGGAACAACAGGTGCTGGAAGGATGTGGAAAAACAGGAACTCTCCTGCACTGTTGGTGGAAAAGCAACCTGCTGCAGCCACTCTGGAGAACAGTATGGAGGGTCCTCAAGATGTTACAAATAGAGCTACCCTAGGATCTGGCAACCACACCACTGGGTATTTACCCAAAGCATATGGAAACAATAACTCAAAAGGATACATGCACCCTTATGTTTCTTGCAGCATTATTTACAAGATCACAATATGGAAGCAACCCAAGTGTCCATTGATAAAGTGCTAAATGAGCTGAGAGATGTGTACACACACACACATGCACACAAACATACACATACTGTGGAATATTACTCGGCCATAAAAAGAGTATCTTGCCATTTGCAGTCACATGGATGGATATAGAGAGGATTATCCTAAGTGAAATCAGACAGTCAGAGAAAGACAACACCATATAATGTCATTCTTACGTAGGATTGAAGAAATATATATATATTTGAGAAAAAAGAGACAAACCAAAATACAGATTCTTAACAATAGAGAACAAATTGATGGTTATCAAAGAGGTGGATGGAGGGATGAGTGAAATAGATGAAGGGGACTAAGAGTACACTTTTCTTAGTGAGCAGTGAATGATATATAGAATTACTGACTCATGCTACTGTACTCCTGAAACTAATATAACACTGAATGCTAACTCAAATGGAATAAAAATAAACAATAAAAAAGATTTCCTTTCAGTAACCTATTTGAAAAAACTTTAGTACACAATGTTCACATGCCCTTCTTGGGAATATTTCCTCAATAATATTTATTCAGGGGGCACCTGGGTGGCTCAGTGGGTTAAAGCCTCTGCCTTCAGCTCAGGTCATGATCCCGGGGTCCTGGGATCAAGCCCCGCATTGGGCTTTCTGCTCGGCCGGGAGCCTGCTTGCCTTCCTCTCTCTCTGCCTGCCTCTCTGCCTACTTGTGATCTCTGTCTGTCAAATATAAAATAATAATAATAATAATATTTATTCACTCTATGCCTGGGATTCAAATTTCACTGAATTCTTACATTTTACCTGTTAATCCTAGACCACAGGAGCCATGGTCCCCTTCCATCCAGGATCAGCACCTATGCATTCAAGAGAGTATATGTAGGGGGCACCTGGGCGGCTCAGTTGGTTGAGCGACTGCCTTTGGCTCAGGTCATGATCCTGGAGTCCTGGGATCAAGTCCTGCATTGGGCTCCCTGCTCGGTAGGAAGTCTACTTCTCCCTCTGACCCTCCCCCTTCTCATGTTCGCTCTCTCTCTCTCATTCTCTCTTTCTCTCAAATAAATTTTAAAAAATCTTTTTTAAAAAGTGTATAAGTAGAGGTAGACATCACATCATAATCCAGAAAGCTATTATTGGTTCTGTTTTAGTATGGGATGGTCACAGAGTGTGGGACAGGTTTCAGAGCTGGTTTGTTCTCTATCCTAGATCACTAATTCAGTGGTCATGACTTGGATTCATTTGGCTACTAGATTTCCTGTGGGTGAGCTTGCTTCCAAGCATATCAATGGAAGACACAAAGGTGGATGGGCTCGGTGCAGGACAGGAAGAGGGTCAAATACAGACATGGGTACGATCCTTCCCCTTCCCCTTCTCCCCTGGTAGATCCAGGAACTACCATGGGTGCGGGTATGGGAGAAGCAACAGGAAACCACCAAGCTCACCATCTGAATGCAGGAGGTACAGGTCAAGGGATCTCATAATGTGGGGCATAGAGGCTGCTCTGAGCTACCACTGGGAGGAAGGGGGGGGGGAATGAAAAAGAGAAACTGCTGCACCTGGTCCATGCCAGCTCCCCACCACTCCTGGCACACATCAGTCTACACAGCTGATACAGCCTGAGCTTAGGATGGGCTGGCTTGGGTCCCTCAACACTCAGTGGGACAGCTGGCTCCAGGGCACAGGGACATGTTGAGGGAGGTGGCAGGGAAGGCCATCCCTCTGAGGTCATCCCCTCTTTGAGCAGACAGCCCTGCAGGACTGCTGAAACCCCACTGAGAGTTTCAAAAGACATGCCATGGATGAACT
Source organism: Enhydra lutris kenyoni (assembly GCF_002288905.1). Classification (NCBI taxonomy): domain Eukaryota; kingdom Metazoa; phylum Chordata; class Mammalia; order Carnivora; family Mustelidae; genus Enhydra; species Enhydra lutris. The sequence continues at coordinate 5,285,749 of NW_019154101.1, forward strand.
AAGGCATGGAGAAATAGAAAATAGTATTAGTTTTCAAGGTCAGAGCTGTCAGCTCAGGAAGTGGGGACCGCTTCCCTGAGGAGGACTGAGGGGAGGGCAGGGCAGGCTGAAAAGGAAGACATGGCTCTCCTGATTGGGTACTTGCAGCCTCCTTCCAGGGCAGGGCATCATCCTCACCTCTCAGGGTATTGATGGAAGTGTTCCATCAGGGGACTGACAGAGCTGCCTCTTGAGAAGGCTACCCTGCCATTGGCTTGCACAAGGCAAAGAATGAGGGCCAGATGGAGGGAGGGCAGTACCCCGGGGGTCCATGGGGCAAGAGCAGAGGCTCATGACCATGAAGATGATGAAAAGTAGGAGGCAGTAGCATGGGAGGCCCTGGTATGAAAGTGCCATGGGCACATTGCCCACAGCTACAGTGACTGAGCACCTTCTATGCCAGGCATGGCTCACTTCAGTAGGCTCTGGTTTAGTGCTGACCACAACCCTAGGAAGTGTGCACCACCACAGCTCTCCTTTCCCCATGCTGCTGCTAGGAATCAGTCACCAGATCCCGATCAGTTTTCATGGTAACAGAGCACTGGCTCCCAACACGCTGCCCCTCTGGTGTGACCCTCGTGCCTGGCCAGATACTGCTGTCCACCTGTCTCCACACAACTCAACAGATAGGAGGGTGTTCCTGAATTCCACAGGTTCTGATAAGACTATCCCACCCACCACCAACAACCAGTGGGTCACTTGGGACCTCGGCTACTGTCATGAAACTTACCATGCCCCATTTCTGTCACTTCCTACAGAGAGTTGGGTTCTGATCCCCCAATTTACCATACATCCTGGTTGCTGGCTTGGGGCCATGTCCTGAACCCACATGGCACTTTTCTGTTAGAGAAGGCCACCCTACATCTCCTGCAAAATGATTCTAAGGAAGTACAAGTCCATCAGGGTTATAGTGTGAACAGTGGTACACAGCTGATATGGTAGTAATCAGTAATCTAACAAGGGTTGACCACCTCCCCCCACCCCCACCAGTCTCACAAAAACTTTCTCTATCCCCATGGAAGTCATGATCTGCCCTCAGAAAAAACCCCAGGAAACTAACATTTAATCTGAATGCTCCCTTCATGCTCCAGTTCAAATCTTGTCCAACCACACAACAGTATGAATGTAGAAATCAGTTACAAGAAGAAGAAAGTGGGACAGTCAAATATATGTGGAAATTTAACAACATGCTAGTAAATAACCAACAGTCAAAGAAGAAATCAAAAGAAAATGTTAAAGTACCTTGAGACAAATGAAAAAGAGGACCTATGAAAAGTTATGGGATGCAGCAAAAGTAGCTCTAAGGGGAAAGTTCACAGAAATTCAGGTCCTCAGTCCACCTGAAAGCTCTCCAATAACCAACCTAATATTACATGGGAAAGAAGTGGGAAAAAATAAAAACCAACAACAAGCAAATTCCCAAATCAGTAGATATAAGGAAATAACAAAATGGAATGTGGAAATAAATCCAATGGAGACTAAAAAGACAAAAGATCAATGAAAATATGAGCTACCTTTTTTGGAAAGATAAACAAAACTGACAAACTTTTAGCTAGACTCACCAAGAAAGAGAGAGGGCTAAATACAATCAGAAGAGAAAGATAATTGGGGTACCTGGGTGGCTCAGTGGGTTAAAGCCTCTGCCTTCGGCTCAGGTCATGATCCCAGGGTCCTGGGATTGAGCCCCACATCGGGCTCTCTGCTCAGCAGAGAGCCTGCTTCCCTCTCTCTCTGACTGCCTCTCTGCCTACTTGTGATCGCTGTCTGTCAAATAAATAAATAAATAATCTTAAAAAAAAAAAAAGAAGAGAAAGATAATTGATTCCTGTCTCACATCAATATCCTGGAGGAGAACACAGACAACAACCTCTTTGACCTTGGGCACTGCAACTTCTTGCAAGAAGTGTCTCTAAAGGCCAGGGAAACAAAAGCAAAAATGAACTATCGGGACTCCATCGAGATAAAAATCTTCTGTACAGCAAAGGAAACTATTAACAAAACTAAAAGGCAAGCATGAGAGGAGGGCACGTTAGACTTCTACCCCTTTTCACTTGATGGAACACTCAGGTAATACTTATATTTTACACTCTGTATATGACCATACTGTCTATCATTAGGGTCATAAAGCTAAAACATAAGGAAGCTAAGAAACAAAAAGAACTGAATTTAGCTGAAAGATAACATTTTTATTTTGATAAAAAATGAAAACTATTGAGGGAGTCAAGATGGCAGAGCAGTAACAGACTGAGATGACATCAGGTCATAGGAGTTCAGTTAGATAGCTATCAAACCATTTCAAACACCTACAAACCCAACAGAATGTTGAAAAGAAGAGCAACAATTCTAGAAACAGAAAATCAACCACTTTCTGAAAGGTAGGACATGTGGAGAAGTGAATCTGAAGCAGCAGGAATATAGACCACGGGGGAAGGGGCCGGCTCCCAGCAAGCAGTAGAGCAATGGAGCACAAAATTTGAACTTTTAAAAGTCTGCTCCACTGAGGGACATCACTCCCAAGGCTAAGCAGGAGTGGAGCCCTCGTGGGGACAGTGTGGTCTCAGGTCCCACAGGGTCACAGAGGGATTGGGGGTGTCTGAGTGTAGCAGAGCTCACAGGTATCAGAGCAGGGAAGCTGGTTACAGAGGCGGAGCTGAGGAGTGAGCTCTCAGCTCAGGGTTACCTTAAACTGTGATCCGTGGCACAATCAGACCACTGCTCTTTGAGCAAGGACCCCACAAGTGGTAGATCTGGGGAGAATCACCTTCCTTCTCTGGAGGCAAGAATCTACTGTGTTTGGAGACTCCAAATGGGGCCATGTGCCAGAGACAGAAACACTTGGTCCCAGGCCATGTGAGCTTGCAGCGCAGCTGGAGACCAGGGAGACAGAAGTGATTGACCCCTTTTTTCTGAGGGTGCACTGAGGAGTGGGGTCCCAAGCTCTCAGCTCCTCCAGCCAGAGATGGGAAGGCAGCCATTTTCATTTCTGTCCTCCAGAGCTCTACAGAAAGCATTCAGGGAACAAAAGCTCCAGAGAGCAAAGCTGAGCAGATTTCTTAGCCCGGCCCCTGGCAAGGGCGGTGCAATTCCGCCTTGGGCAAAGACATTTGAGAATCACTACAACAAGCCCCTCCTCCAGAAGATCAGCAAGAACATCCAGCCAAGACCAAGCTCACTGATCAAGAACAGTGGAGGAGGGGCGCCTGGGTGGCTCAGTGGGTTAAGCCGCTGCCTTCGGCTCAGGTCATGATCTCAGGGTCCTGGGATCGAGTCCCGCATGGGCTCTCTGCTCGGCGGGGAGCCTGCTTCCCTCTCTCTCTCTCTCTCTCTCTGCCTGCCTCTCTGTCTACTTGTGATCTCTCTCTGTCAAATAAATAAATAAAATCTTAAAAAAAAAAAAAAAGAAAGGAACAGTGGAGGAGGCTCCTGGGCGGCTCAGTGGGTTGGGGCCTCTGCCTTCAGCTCGGGTCATGGTCTTGGGGTCCTGGGATCGAGCCCCACATTGGGCTCTCTGCTCAGCAGGAGGCCTGCTTCCCCCTCTCTCTCTGCCTGCTTTTCTGCCTACTTGTTATCTGTCGAGTGAATAAATAAAATCCTAAAAAAAAAAAAAAAAAGAACAGTGGAATTCCAAAGGAGGGGAAAGCAAAGCATGGAATTCATGGCTTTCTCCCCATGATTTTTTAATCTTGCAAAGTTAATTAAATTTTTTTAATTTTATTTTTTTCTTATTCTAATTTTTTAACTTTTTCTTTCCTCTTTTAATGTTTTTTAACTAGTTTATCTAACAATACCTTTCTTTTAAAAAAAATCTTTTTAAACCTTCATTGTTATAGTCATATTTTATCATTCATTGTATCTAACTTTAATTTTTGTGTACATATAGGGTTTCTTCTTTTAAAAAATTTTGGGATACAACTCCTAGCACAGGGCTTTGTTATAGTCTCCAGACAGAGCAAATTCTCTCCACTTTCTTTTTCTTTCTTTTCCCAACCAACTTATCAATTCCTTTTTTAGAATTTTTTAAAAATTTTCATTTTACAATGATATTCCATCCGTTCATCATGTTTACCCTTATTTTTGTGTGTATATATATATTTTTTTCTTTCTTTAAAAATTTGGGAGGTAGTTTCTTCTAAGAGACCAAAATACACCCAAAATCAAGTGGGTGGCTCTGTTCTATTCACCCGTCTAATATATATATATTTTTAAATGTTTTAAAAAATTTCTTTTAAACTTCTTTTTACCCCTTTTCTCCCCCCCCCCCATTTGGGGTCTCTTCTGATTTGCTTAGCGTACACTTTTCTGGGGTATTTACAACCCTTTTAGTATTTTATTCTCTTGTTCATATATTCTTATCTGGATAAAATGTCAAGGCAGAAAAACTCACCACAAAAAAAAAAAAAAAAAAAAGAACAAGAGGCAGTACTGCTGAAGCTTAGGGACCTAATCAATATGGACATTGGTAATATGTCAGATCTAGAGTTCAGAATGACAATTCTCAAGGTGCTAGCTGGGCTTGAAAAAGGCATGGAAGATATTAGAGAAACCTGTCTGGAGAAATAAAAGCCCTTTCTGGAGAAATAAAAGAACTAAAATCTAATCAAGCTGAAATTTTAAAAAGCTATTAATGAGATGCAATAAAAAAATGGAGGCTCTTACTGCTAGGATAAATGAGGCAGAAAAGAGAATTAGTGATATAGAAGACCAAATGATGGAGAATAAAGAAGCTGGGCAAAAGAGAGACAAATAACTACTGGACAATGAGGGGAGAATTCGAGAGATAAGTGATACAATAAGACAAAACAATATTAGAATAATTAGTATTCTGGAAGAAGAAGAAAGGGGGGGGCAGAAGGTATACTGGAGAGAATTATTGTAGAGAATTTCCCTAATATGGCAAAGGGAACAAGCATCAAAATCCAGGAGGCACAGAGAACTTCCCTCAAAATCAATAAGAATAGGTCCACATCCTGTCATCTAATAGCAAAATTTACAAGTCTTAGTGACAAGGAGAAAATCCTGAAAGCAGCAGGACAAGAAGTCTGTAACATACAATGGTAAAAATAATAGATTGGCAGCAGACTTATCCACAGAGACCTGGCAGGCCAGAGAAAACTGGCATGATATACTCAGAGCACTAAATGAAAAAAACATGCAGCCAAGAATACTATATCCAGCTATACTATCATTGAAAATAGAAGGAGAGATAAAAAGCTTCCAAGACAAACAAAAACAAAAAGAATTTGTAAACACCAAACCAGCCCTACAGGAAATATTGAAAGGGGTCCTCTAAGCAAAGAGAGAGACCAAAAGTTGTAGACCAGAAAGGAACAGAGACAATATACAGTGACATTCACCTTACAGGCAATACAATGGCACTAAATTCATATCTCTCAATAGTTACCCTGAAAGTAAATGAGCTAAATGCCCCAATCAAAAGACAGAGGGTATCAGAATGAATAAAAACCTATAATCCATCAAAATGCTGTCTACAAGAAACTCATTTTAGATCCAAAGACACCTCCAGATTTAAAGTGAGGGGGTGGAAAACAATTTACCATGCTAATGGACATTGAAAAAAAGCTGGGGTAACAATCCTTATATCAGATAAGTTAGATTTTAAGCCAAAGACTATAATAAGAGATGAGAAAGGACACTATATCATACTCAAAGTGTCTGTCCAACAAGAAAATTTAAGAATTTTAAGTATCTATGCCCCTAACATGGGAGCAGCCAACTATATAAACCAATTAATAACAAAATCAAAGAAACACATCTACAATAATAAAATAATAGGAGAGGACTTTAAACCCCCCTCACTGAAATGGACAGATCATCCAAGCAAAAGATCAACAAGGAAATAAAGGCCTTAAATGACACACTGGACCAGATAGAACCACAGATATATTCAGAACATTCCATCCCAAAGCAACAGAATACATATTCTTCTCTAGTACACATGGAACATTCTCCAGAATAGATCACATCCTGGGTCACAAATCAGGTCTCAACCAGTACCAAAAGATTGGGATCACTCCCTGCATATATTCAGACCACAATGTTCTGAAGCTAGAACTCAATCACAAGAGAAAATTTGGAAAGAACCCAAATATATGGAGACTAAACAGCATCCTTCTAAAGAATGAATGGGTCAACCAGGAAATTAAAGAAGAATTGAAAAAATTCATGGAAACAAATGGTAATGAAAACACAACAGTTCAAAATCAGTGGGACACAACAAAGGCAGTCCTGAGAGGGAAATATATAGCGATACAAGCCTTTCTTAAGAAACAAGAAAGGTCTCAAATACACAACCTAACCCTACACCTAAAGGAGCTAGAGAAAGAGCAGCATAGAAAGCCTAAACCCAGAAGGAGAAGAGAAATAATAACAATTAGAGCAGAAATCAATGAAGTAGAAACCAAAAGAATAATAGAACAGATCAACAAAACTAGGAGCTGATTCTTTGGAAGAATTAGTAAGATAGATACATCCCGGGCCAGATTTCTCCAAAAGAAAAGAGAAAGGACCCAAATCAATAAAATCATGAATCAGGAAGGAGACATCACACCAAAACATAGGATGGCAACTCTCTGTCAACAAATCAGGCAATCTCAAAGAAATGGATGCATTCCCAGAAACATAGAAATAACCCAAACTGAACTGGAAAGAAAAGGAAACCTGAAGAGACCGATATTCAGCAAGGAAATTAAAGAAGTCATCAAAAATCCCCAGGAAACAGGAGCCCAGTGCAAGACGGCTTCCCAGGGGAATTCTACCAAACATTTAAAGATTTAATACCTCTTCTTCTGAAACTATCCCAAAAAATAGAACTGTAAGGAAAACTTCCAAACCCTTTTGATGAGGCCAACATTACCTTGACCCCAAAACCAGACAAAGACCCCACCCAAAAGGAGAATTACACACCATTATCCCTGATGAATATGGATGCAACTATTCTCATCAACATGCTAGCCAATAGGATCCAACAGTACATTAAAAGGATGATTAACCATGACCAAATCGAATTTATTCCTGGGCTGCAAGTGTGGTTTGACAACCGCAAATCAATCAATGGAATCCACTACCTTAATAAAAGAAAGAACAAGAACCATAGGATCCTCTCAATAGATGCAGAAAAAGCATTTGACAAATTAAAATATCCTTTCTTGATCAAAACTCTTCACCGTGGAGAGACAGAAGTTACCTACCTCCACATCATAAAGGCCATCTATGGGAAACCCTCAGCAAATATCATTCCCAATGGGAAAAAACTGAGAGCTTTTTCCTTCAGGTCAGGAACATGACACGGATGCCCATTCTCCTCACAATTATTCAACATAGTACTAGAATTCCTAGCTTTGGCAATCAGACAACAAGAAGGAATAAAAGGCGTCTGAACCAGCAAAAAAGAAGTCAAACTCTCACTCTTTGCAGACAATAGGATACTTTCTGTGGAAATCCCAAAAGACTCCACCCCAAAATTGCTAGAACCCATCCAGGAATTCTGTAAAGTGGCAGGATATAAAAATCAATGCACAGAAATCACTTGCATTGGTCTACAGCAACAATGTGACAGAAGAAAGAGAAATTAAGGACTCTGTCCCATGTATAATTGCACCCAAAACCGTAAGATACTTAGGAATCCATTTAACCAAAGAGGCAAAGGATCTCAACTCAGAAAACTATACAATAGTCAAGAAAGAAATGGAAGAAGGCACAAAGAAATGGAAAAATGTTCCAATGTCACAGATTGGAAGAAGAAGTATTGCAAAAATATCTATGCTACCTAAAACAATCCACAGATTCAATGCAAACCCTATCAAAATATCATCCACATTTTTCACAGAACTGGAATAAATAATCCCCAAATTTTTATGGAAGCAAAAAAGGCCCCAAATAGCCACAGGGATGTTGAAGAAGAAAACCAAAGCTAGTGACAACCCAACGGTAGACTTCAAGCTCTATTACAAAGTTGTAACCATGAAGACAGTATGGTACTGGCACAAAAACATGTCCATACATCACTGGGACAATATAGAGAACCCAGAAATGAACCCTCAACTCTAGGGCCAACTAATCTTCCTCAAAGCAGGAAAGACTATCCAATGGGAAAAAGAAGGTCTCTTCAATAAATGGTGCTGGAAACACAGGATAGCCACATGCAGAAGAAAGAAACTGGACCATTTCCTTATAACACACACACACACACACACACACACACACACACACACACACACACTCCAAACGGATGAAAGACCTCAAGGTGAGACAGAAATTCATCCACATCCTTGAGGAGAACAGAGGCAGCAACCTCTCTGACCTCAGCCACAGCAATTTCTTGTGAGACACATCTCCAAAGGCAAGGGAAACAAAAGCAAAAATGAATTGTTGTGACATCATCAAGATAGAAAGCTTTTGTACAGCAAAGGAAACAGCAACAAAACCAAAAGACAATAAATAGAACGAGAGAAGATATTTTCTTTTTTTTTTTTAAAGATTTTATTTATTTATTTGACAGACAGAGATCACAGGTAGGCAGAGAGGCAGGCAGAGAGA